>NC_091192.1:15054865-15227365 GCF_040958095.1 Procambarus clarkii
TTTCCGAGAATTTTGTAGGTGGTGATCATGTCTTCCCTAACTCTTCTGTGTTCCAGGAACACGAGGTTTAATTCCCATAGCCTTTCCTCGTAACTCTAAATTCTAGAACTAGTCTGGTGGCATACCTCTGAATCTTCTTTAACTTTGTCTTGTGTTTAACTAGGTATGAACTCGAGGCTGGAGCTGCATACTCCAGGATTGGTCTGATGTATGTGGTATACAAGGTTCTGAATGATTCCTTAATGTGATGTGAAAATTCATTTGTTTACAGTCCAACATCAAATTATTAAATATTAGTTATCAAGAGAAAGCACCAAGCCAGGAAGACTATTCAATTATGAAAGGCTGGCATGACTGAAGTGGTGATGCCATCTTGGCCAACATATAGATACGTTGATATACGTATAGATATGGACATAGATACTGATGTGTTCTTGCACACTATTCATTACAGTCGAGTTTCAATTAAAATGTGGCCCGAGACTTGGCTGTAGAGAGACACCTGAATCCCTCATTGGGACATACACAATTATAAAATTTATCCCAATTTAACTTCAAATAACTTATACATATGTAAAAACATAAATTTAAGCTATTATCTAGAGAAGAATCAACAAATGTGTTAAGCTATTTGAGAAATAATGATAATTTAATCAGTATAAAATCCAAGCCTTTGATCTGGTTCATGTACAGCAATTCTGATTTTGCAAATACTATTACAGTACCTGACTGTGATTGTGGCATTAAACATTAGAAATAGGCTGCTCAAACTGCCACAAGGTCTACACTTGGTGGGAGCTTCACTACCCTGTACAAAAATGCACAAGCTTGTAGGAAAATATATTTTCATTTCCCAAAATAACAAATGGTGGAAAAGTGGCAACAATGACCTATAAAAATAAAACTGTCAAATATTCTGCACGACCAACTAAATATATATATATATACATATACAACAAATAAATAAAACTGCCTCTTAACGTATTACTGTATTATGTTCACTATTTGGTTCACTTAAGACGGCAACCTCATTCCATATACGTCTATATTATATAAAGAATTAAGAGAATTGATAAAATACATACATCAGTAAGATGAAGTGCATCTTGTGCCCTAATTAGTAACATATATTGAAATATACAACCATAGAAATTTGATAAAGAAAGGATATCTTTTATACAATCTTAAAATACCCGACACAAGAAATTAAATGAAAGAACTTGCGACTTGCAAGCCAAACTTGAACGGTCTATCATACCTACATTCGTGCTTTTGAAAGAGAAGAAAATCATAGTTTATTTAGAGTACTGTACTGCAACATGTGATGAACGATAATTAAACACCAAATTACTTCTACACAAACTGTTTACAGTTAACTCTTACAAATAAAGAATAATTACAAGTGTTAAAGCTAATCACATTGAGTATGGAAGGCACGGGATAACATGGCTCATAACCGTTTAACTTGCCGCTCACACAGCGTGCCACTCACAAATGATGCCAAGACTGAAAGCATATCAGGGATGATGTATTCATAATCCTGATAAAAGAGCACATTCACTTCACAACCACTCAAAAATTATATGATTCTTGTCATTTATACACACAGTGTTAAATTCTTGTTAACTGATAAAAATACTGTATAGATTTGATTAACCTTATAAATACATTAAATGTAAGTAATCGGTCCTTATCAGCCACATGCAAAAGAGTAAACTTCCATATCTTATTAATGGGATTAAAATATTCAATATTTTGTAGCACCTTTGCATGCTAAATGAATAACATTTAAGAACGTGTCTCTTAAAAAGCTATCTTCATTTTTGTTTATTAACATTCTTGTCAACAGAAAGTCAACATACAAATCAGAAGAAAATATCACTATTCTGTTAGGGATTTGCACGCAGTCTATAGAAGGTCCAGGTTCAAGAGTTCCCTCAATAGCATTTAAACTTATCTGGTGTTAAGTTAAAAAAATTTCCTTAACCTTCACATTTCATTTAAGAAAAATTATCATATTTCTCAAGCTTCCAATTCCAGTCAAAATTTGGTAACCTACTATTTATAAAAGAAAAAATAGCTAGTGATATTTCTAATTGAGCTCTTGGTCTTTATTTCAAGCGAAGGGTTTTTTGCTTATTCATATTAGTTAACATTAACGATATGTAAGAGGTAAGAAGATCATCCATCTTATAGCCAAGTGAAGTCTCACACAGCAGCTTCGTGCCCCTCACCAGGTTACCAATCGTCATGTGGAAGTACGTATTGCCAGATGACCAGTTGCTGATTCTTGTGAAGGGATTGGTAATGAGAATTTCCTGCAATTGTAAAACAAAATTAGTCCCAATCTTTACAAAACTCCAGGAACTCTTCTGGTTGATACCTATGAAGTAACCACTGTAATTGAATTTTTGTATATCTTATAAATATTATTATATAAAGCATTCATAAATTAATTATCAAAAGAAGGTACCAAGTCAGGAAGACACTGTAAATGTTCATTAAGCTCTAGCTAATTATATTTATATTTTTTCTATCAACAAAGACATTTTAAAGTCTTTTGCATTATAATCCAACACTTTCCATTTTTAGTATACCTGGAGAGGGTTTCGAGAGTTGTTCTACTTCCCGAGCCCGGCCAGAGGCCAGGCTCGACTTGTGATAACTTGGTCCAACAGTCTGTTGCTTGGAGCAGCCCGCAGGCCCATATACGTATCCACTGCAGCCTGGTTGGTTTGACACGTCTTGCAATAATTTCTCTAAGTGTGTCTTTAAGACTTCCACCTTTGTTCTGGCATTATTTCTAATGCTTGCTGGGTGCGTGCTGAACAGCCGTGGACCTTTGATATTAAGACAGTGCTCTCTGATTGTGCCTATGACATCTCTACTCCTCAATAATTCTATTCTGTATTTCCTTCCATATCTTTTGCTCCAGTATGTTGTTATTCTACTGTGCAAATTTAGAATGGTTATTCTACTGTGCAAACCTGGCCTTCCAATATCTTCCATGTATATATTATTTGATATCTCTCTCGTCTGCTTTCCGGAGTACATTTTGAGAGCTCTGAGACAGTGCCCATAATAAGTTGGGAGCCCAGCCACTGCTGACTTCGGCCACCTCTCTCTCTGGCCTCGCGTGGAAACCAACATCATTCAAGTAATTCTTCATTTATTAATGCAGTACTCTTGTAATAATATTACACATTTTAAGCTTTTCATTTCAACCACCAACTCTAAATGTTATCATAAGGGGTTTACATAATAAATTTTAGGGCAATATTTAACACTAGTCAATGTAAATTATAACTTAATATTCTAAAGAAAGCCAAGCTAAACTTGCTAGTGTGCTATAGTATGTCCAAATTTAAAGAAAAAGTAAAACAAAAAATCCTCGCATGCAATACCTACTGTCACGTCACTTCCGTCACACTTGTTCCACCCTCAAGTGTCATATCACCCGCCACACTTGTTCCACCCTCAAGTGTCATATCACCCGCCACACTTGTTCCACCCTCAAGTGTCATAACACCCGCCACACTTGTTCCACCCTCAAGTGTCATAACACCCGCCACACTTGTTCCACCCTCAAGTGTCATAACACCCGCCACACTTGTTCCACCCTCAAGTGTCATAACACCCGCCACACTTGTTCCACCCTCAAGTGTCATATCACCCGCCACACTTGTTCCACCCTCAAGTGTCATATCACCCGCCACACTTGTTCCACCCTCAAGTGTCATAACACCCGCCACACTTGTTCCACCCTCAAGTGTCATATCACCCGCCACACTTGTTCCACCCTCAAGTGTCATATCACCCGCCACACTTGTTCCACCCTCAAGTGTCATAACACCCGCCACACTTGTTCCACCCTCAAGTGTCATATCACCCGCCACACTTGTTCCACCCTCAAGTGTCATAACACCCGCCACACTTGTTCCACCCTCAAGTGTCATATCACCCGCCACACTTGTTCCACCTTCAAGTGTCATGTCACCCGCCACACTTGTTCCACCCTCAAGTGTCATAACACCCGCCACACTTGTTCCACCCTCAAGTGTCATATCACCCGCCACACTTGTTCCACCTTCAAGTGTCATATCACCCGCCACACTTGTTCCACCTTCAAGTGTCATATCACCCGCCACACTTGTTCCACCCTCAAGTGTCATAACACCCGCCACACTTGTTCCACCTTCAAGTGTCATATCACCCGCCACACTTGTTCCACCCTCAAGTGTCATAACACCCGCCACACTTGTTCCACCCTCAAGTGTCATATCACCCGCCACACTTGTTCCACCTTCAAGTGTCATATCACCCGCCACACTTGTTCCACCTTCAAGTGTCATATCACCCGCCACACTTGTTCCACCCTCAAGTGTCATAACACCCGCCACACTTGTTCCACCCTCAAGTGTCATAACACCCGCCACACTTGTTACACCCTCAAGTGTCATATCACCCGCCACACTTGTTCCACCCTCAAGTGTCATATCACCCGCCACACTTGTTCCACCCTCAAGTGTCATAACACCCGCCACACTTGTTACACCCTCAAGTGTCATATCACCCGCCACACTTGTTACACCCTCAAGTGTCATATCACCCGCCACACTTGTTCCACCCTCAAGTGTCATAACACCCGCCACACTTGTTCCACCCTCAAGTGTCATAACACCCGCCACACTTGTTACACCCTCAAGTGTCATATCACCCGCCACACTTGTTCCACCCTCAAGTGTCATAACACCCGCCACACTTGTTCCACCCTCAAGTGTCATAACACCCGCCACACTTGTTCCACCCTCAAGTGTCATACCAACTTATCCTCTTACATAATAAGTCACATTTTTAATGGAGTAAACATCATAAATGTGGGCTATTATAGCAGGTTATGTTCGTACATTTGTGGTTTGGCAAAACAGTTGCCTTTTTAATAGTTATAAATTAAGAGAATGACCTGGTTTATGATATAGTTGTCCTCAAGCTTATTGAAATGCCAACATTTAAATGTTATAATAATACATTAAAAACTCTAGGACAGTATAGCACAAGTAAACAATTATACTACATAAATAATGTACATGCAATGATGCAGGAGTGGGAGGGGCATGATGTTCAGAATAAGCTTACCAGTCTGCACGATACTTTAATGCTTTAAATATATGCAATAATTCCGTAGATATACGGTACACAACACATTTAAATGTTTTCTAACAAAATAGGCAGAGTAAGGTACCAACTTTTGAGACTGGGTGAATGAGAGAAACTCCTTGCTTGTTGATGGCTATGAGGAGATGCTCTGGATAGTTGGGATCTGTTGTCTGTTTCACCTCAAAGAACGCAGAGCCAAACGTAGGCCATCGATATATCACTTTGAGGAAGGATATCTTGGCCTCCTCAGGACTCATGCCTGTTAGGAGACAAAAGAGTAACCATTTAAACACTTTAAATTTGCTACAGTAAATTCATAAGCTACAATTATCTTGGCCCTGCCAATTATGTGTACCAATTAGGACAAAAAACCAGCATTGAATGTAATGAAACGCCATTTTTTGTGTGAGACCCGGAGGCTCCCGGAGGTATCCAGGCTGATACGCTACTGTCAGGCTTTGGCATCAGTCATGTGTGTATGGAGTTCTTTGGGCCTACCGGGGACCACAGTCAGAACCTGGCCCCCTCAGAGAGGCAAGGGGAGCAATGGCCAATAGAAACCCCCGTGTGGTTGGAAGCACTATGTCATGGAAGCACATCGACTGGGTCAGGCACCCAGAAAGGTAAGCATTCCAAAACAAACCCCTATGCTGGAGAAAATATTACTACCAAAAGCCAAACAAGTGGATAGAACTCCCCAAACAAAAAACGAGCAAACTAGTATGACGTCACCTATTGCCGCGCTACTGTCTGTGCAGCTCCCCACTCCCCGGGAGGGGGAAGGGGGAGCCCCAGACCAACCACGTCAGCGATCCACACCCCAGTTCTGAGGCTGGATGTCAAAACACACGAAAAATCACCGACCGGAGAGAGGGAGGATGCCGGGGAGCCTCCGGGTCTCACCCAGAAAATGGTGTTTCATTACATTCAACGCTGATTTTCTGGGGAGAGCCCCTACAGCTCCCCGGAGCTAACTACCCACAGAGGAAAAGAAAAGAGGAACTTACCCGGGAGGTAGATACTGCTCATTCCTCAACCCAAAGTCGCGACAGCTGGCTGCATCCGCCGACCCAAAGCGACACAGGACCGACTGGGCCCAGGGACATTAATAACAAGGTAACGAGCAGCCAGGACCCTGTTCAACCCCCAAAATCCCTGCGCCCGAATGTCAGCCCAAGACATATTGCCAAAGATGGCGGCAAGAGCCGCAAACTTGCGAACGTCATGGCACGGGGATAGAAAGCAGGCTGGCTAGCCTTAATAACCCTGAGGATGACCTGGGAGATCCTCACCCGCGAACAGGGAAGAAGGGAAACTGGATTAACCCAAAGCGCGTCAATGGCTAGGTCCCCATGATTGCACGCATTGCAGGGGTTCAGCATTTTGATTGTTTGGTAGTTCTGGAATAACTGGTTAGCAGTATCTTGCCTGGGCCTCCCTTAGCAGTCAGTCTAAGGGCCCTGGAAACCCCCATTGGGGCTCATTGTTCCAATGAATGTGTCCTCTGAGTCAGGAGAGGGACGTCACTTCTGCCGCTCTCGCGATCGCTGTGTTCGGACCCCGGGGGACTTTGCATCCCTTGCGACACCTAGACCTCGGCGTGGTCTAGGCGTCGCCCATTTTAAGTGGCGCCCTTTTCCACCTGCGAGGCATTCACGGTGGATGCTTTTCGGCAGGACTGGTCGAGGTGGGGGTACCTGTTACTCTTGTCCCGGTCCAGCTGTTCCTTCGGGTTCTGGCTCGGTTGCAGCCCATTCCCATGAGAGCAGTCCTTATGGTTCCTTGGTGGCCGGCCAGCCTTATTTTCAGACGCTGCTTGATAGGTGTTCGAACCCGGGGCGTTTTCCCACGGCTCCGCCTCTTTCGGCAGGTCGAATCAGTCCTGTCCGTGACTGGTTCGGCCTTCTCCTCGGCTCTTCGTGTCTGGTATTTTGACGCGGGTATCACCATCTCTGTGGTGTTCAGGTGGCTTTGTTGAAGCCACCTAAATAATACAAGTGGTCCTACAGCCATACAAGGCAAAATAAAAAAGAAAATAAACACCTCACAAAAGCACGTCTCCAGGAGGAAGAGAACCGGCCGCTATGCATATTATAGGACAGCTGCACAGTACCTTGCGCCCCTGCCAGCGACAATACTACCTCCCACCCAAGGCCAAACAGTGGTAGGAGAAACCCTCGCTGACCCCAAGGGCGGGCAATCACCAAGCACCAAAAGAACCCTGTAGAGGCAGTCCCCAAACAGTTTGTGGAAGGTAGCCCCAAACTGCAAGGGCAATACTTACAGGGCACCTAGGGAAGGGAAGGGAACCCTAAGTGCATGCAGCCCGAGTATTCAAGGAATTACACCTGGCTCGCACACACCATACTGCAGCACAACACCACAAGTCACAGCATTGCTCAAAGATTGGAATCAGAGTCAATTGACTGCCACCCAACACAACAGCCTCAGAACTGGAGTTGGGTAGCTTGTGCAGAAGGTCTGGGGCTCCCCCTTCCCTCTTCCGGGAAGGTGGGAGCTGCACAGACAGCGGTGCAGCGGCTGTGATGATATCATGCTTGTGTGCTTGTTTTCTGATTAGGGAGTTCTGCCTGCTCGTTTGGGTTTCATTTTGCAATTTTTAGCCAGCTGTAGTTTGTTTTGGGATTCCTACCTTTCTAGGTGCCTGACCTGGTAGATGCCTTCCAACTACACGGGGGTGTCTATAGGCCATTTGCCCCTCGTGCCTCTCTGAGGGGGGGCCAGGTTCTGGCTCGTTGTCCCCGGTAGGCTAAGAACTCTATCGATTGACTGTTGTCACGGTCTAATATATACGCATCAGCCCGGTATAGCTCTGAGGAGCCAAAGGGGCTCTCCACAGGAAAAACATGCAGCACAAAAAATAGTTCCAAGATTTTGAAGATGACTGGTGCCCAAACTGAGGTGTCACAGCTATGAAGACAAGCTGAGGGAACTTATTTTAACAGCTCCAGGAGAGAAGGACTAGAGAGAATACAATTACTATGCAAAGTAGTATAAAGAACAGAGATGAGAGACAACAATCTTGTCAGACTGAAGGGAAATGGGACAAGATAACATGGGGTTAATGCTGGAAACATAAATGTTCATCCACCATCTTCATCGTGTCAAGGAATGTCAGTATGTGCTGTGTTGCCTCACCTGCATCACCATTATAGTGCTGCACTATAAGCCTCTTCCATTCAGTGGTACTCTGTGACTTCGCCAGGTCTGCTGGTATAAGATCTCGCAGCATGCTCCTGATGGAAGAAAAATGATCTTTAAAGTAATAGCACTCACAGATTTTCCTCAATTGCACAACAGTGTTCCTATTAAATTATAAAATTCTCCTCGTTTGCCTACAAAAAAACTGAACAGTAAACATTTATAAGATGTGCTGTCAGAGGAAAACACACTAATGCAAACTATTACCATAACATCTCCGTGGTCTCCGTGGTGTAGTGGTAAGACACTCGCCTGGCGTTCCGCGAGTGCTATGTCATGGGTTCGTATCCTGGCCGGGGAGGATTTACTGGGCGCAATTCCTTAACTGTAGCCTCTGTTTAACGCAACAGTAAAATGTGTACTTGGATGAAAAAACGATTCTTCGCGGCAGGGGATCGTATTCCAGGGACCGTAGGATTAAGGACTTGCCCGAAACGCTACGCGTACTAGTGGCTGTACAAGATTGTAACAATTCTTGTATATATCTTCAAAAAAAAAAAAAAAAAAAAATATTACTCCCTCACAGTTTAATAACCTCCTAAACCAGTTTCACTTTTAAACTCCACTGGAAACATTTCCACCGGCATATTAAGAAATAAACTCCAAATATTAATAAAAATAAATTCATGGGATAAAGTACCCATTAGAAATATTTAAATTGGTAAATTACAAAAAACCCTCACTTAAGTGACTAGGTGAAGCACGTTTCTAAGTCGTCCCACTTGGCAGCTTCTAAAGCAACATGCCATGTCCTTAGAGAGGATCATGTCAAGCAGGATGAGAGTGGATGTCCACTGGAGAACAATTCAATCTCATTCTGAGAAGGTCAATTCATACAAACTGCTAAGTCCTCCAGAACTTTCCTTTGGCATCACAGGTGACTGCCAAGACCTTCAAGACCTTTACTATCAAATATGACTTGGTTACAAGTGTATCTGCCAGTTTGGCTTGTATGGGGATCAAAATGAAGTGAAATGTAAAGTGTAATTACCTAAGTGTAGTTACAGGATGAGAACTACATTTGTGGTGTCCCGTCTTCCCAGAACTCTGTCACATAACGCTTTGAAACTACTGTACTGACAGTTTCGGCCTCCACCACTCACTCAACTTGTTCCAACCGTTTACAACTCTTTGCAAAAACAAACTTTCTTTGGCAGCTTTGTTTGACGTTTTTTGGCAGCTTTGTTTCTGTAGCTTAACACTTTCGCGCTCTCGGCGCTCAAAAAAAAAAAATACCCCAGATGCTTTCGGCACTTCGCGCGCCTATGCGGTAAGACCGAAAAAGTGTACACTCTTTTGACTGTCCTGACAATAATTGAAGGCGCACGTATTTAAATTTGGTATCACTGTGTTCGCAATGAAATTGTCTATAAGAGCATACCTATAAAATGCCGCCCAAGCATAAGGAGTATCAACACCAAATAAAAAACTATGCAGATCACTCGCCGAGAGCGCCAAACAGCAACAAAATGTTTCCACTCTCTTAATGGTTGCGAAGCCTACAGTTGTCCTACATCGCTAATTTTGGTATCATTGGAATCGCAATAAAATTCTCTACACGGACATATGCATATGAATGTTTAATATAGGTAATTGCCCACCCGCAAGAGTGTGTGAAGTGGAGAGTAGTTAGCCGGGAGCGCACTGGCAAAAACACAATCATGCTTGGAAAGTTTATACATTTATACGTTTCCTGACCCTACTTTTCTATGTACGTATTTCTTTTTTATACCAATGTGTTCGCAATAAAATTTTCTATAAGATGAACTGTATAACATTTGTACAAAGCATGTGTAAGAGAAGCGCCAAATATAGAACCACGTCGCTCAGTATGCGTTCGCGGCAGAAACGAACGCATTGTTTTCGTTCGTTTGATGTTTGTCATGTTTATACTTGTTGAAACATTTTATAATTTGTATGACAGTGATCGCAGTAAAATTCCCTACACAGACATATACATAAAACATACAAATATTTCCCACGTGTTGGATATATCAACGGCTAAAGGGAACCCACTGCCACACGCTCGCCACACCCCCAAACATAGTTTGTGTATTTTTTTTTTACTCATAGAAGTTTATGTGATATAATATTCATTCTGGTACCAAAAAATTCGCAAATAAATTCTCTACAAAACAAAAGTATCCCCATCCATTTCGGTTAAAAAATGGAATTTATAGAAATATTTTTTCGATTGACGAGAAAAGTAGGCAGTTATGCGGAATCGTAAGAAAAACCAGTGACGAGTTATCTCTAATCGAAAGCGCGAAAGTGTTAAATCTATGACCTCTTGTTCTTGAAGTTCCAGCTTTCAATTCATCATCAATTTTGTCAGTTCCCATTACTATTTTGTATGCAGTGATCATATCACCTCTTTGTTCTGTCTTCTAACTTTGGCATACTGTATTTACGACCTCTAGCCTCTCCTTGTTGCTCTTGTTTTTCAGTTCTGGAAACCATTTTGTTGCATGTCTTTGCACCTTTTCCAGTTTCTTGATGTACTTCTCAAGATATGGGCACCATACAAGTGCTGCACATTCCAGTTTTGGTCTCACAAGAGTTGTGAACAGTTTCTTTGGTATTTCACCATGTACTTAAAAATGATTTTGAAGCTAGAAAGCATAGCATATATACTCCTTGCACAATGTTCATGTGTTCCTCTGGTGACAGTCCACTATCCAGAACCACTCCTAGATTTCTCTCTTTCTTTGTTGGAGTTCTTTAATGGTTGATCCTTTATATAGACAATGAACATTGCTGGTGCTTGAACTGAATCCAGTGGTACTCTGTTAGTAACACTCCTCCAGTCGAATACATTAACTCTGATTACCATGCACTTTTCTAGCACTTAAATTTTTTTTCTATGTCAGCAGTCTCCCTGCCACCCTTCCAGCATGTTCCACTTTCCAAACAGCCTCTTTTGTTGGACTCTGCCAAAAGCATTTTTTACGTCCAGATTAACAGTCAACCCAAATAATCTTTCTTGTAGAATCTCTGTATCTCGTAAAATCATAATCATAAAAACTAGGTAGATTTGTTACACACGATCTGCCTGCTTGAAAACAATACTGTCTGTCTGTCTGTTGTATCATTTCTCTCCAGGTATTCTATCCACTTGGTTTAACTATTTTTGTTTGTGTTTTGACTACTGCACTTGTCAATAATATGGGTATATTATTTAGAGGATCTTACTCTGTTACCATTTTTGTAGATTGGAATCATGTTTCACTTTTTCATATATCTGCTAAGATTCCAGTACACAAAGATGTCTGGAATATCAATTGAAGTGGAATGCTGAGCTCAGGTGCACATTCTCTCAGAACCCAAGATGAAACTCCATTTGGTCCAACTGCTTCATTTCTTCCTTGCTCCTTGAGTAATTTTTCCACTTCATCTCAAGACATCTTTATTTACTCTATAGTGTTCTCTGGAATTAGCATTTTGTCTGGTTCTCTGAAAATCTCCTTTTGCACAAATAAACTATGGAACTGTTCATTTAGTGTTTCACACATTTCCTTTTCATTCTCTGTGAATCTGTTCTCCATTTTCAACCTCTAAATTTTATCCTTTACCTGCAAGTTTCTTTTAATGAATTTACAGAATAGGGCTGGTTCTGTTTTACATTTGTCCGCTATCTCAAACTTTCTTTCTGCCTCTTCTCACTGCTGTGTAGCTGTTTCTCGCTTCTTTGTATCGCTAGTATGCTTGAGGTTTTGTATAATGACAGACACCCATCACTATTACATTTCACACTGTAAAAATTTTGCCATTTCGAGACAAAAAGCAAACTTGCATTGCATGAAATGTCAAATTATTATATTTTAAATTATAAAATATCTGGAAATACTTGCACTATGTCTAAATTTTGCATTTAATATGTAAATGACAGGCATGTTGAGTGTTTGGGCTGTGACTTTAAACCATAACCAGCAACTCCACTGTTATCTTGTGAAAACCAATGTTGAAAACTAAGTACTGTACAAAGAAATTACACTGATACTTCACATTAATGAAAAATGAGTATCCAGAGAATAGGTTTGAATCCTCCTCGTGGCTTCTACTGATTTTCTTGAAACTATGTGATCATTAACAGGGGGCCCTACCTCCAATGTATAATAATAATATGTTGTTAATACATAGAAGTGATAGTGAAAGAAGTCTGTTGCTATCATTATAATTACCCGTACAAGGTGTGAAGATTGACTGTAATTAATGATGTAAAAATTTCCACTGGTGTGGCTAAGAATTTTTTGTGTCCTCTGTAATCCTTTTGCACTGCTGCTAACAGAATGAGAATTGGTGTGACCTATAAATTAGCCGCCTCCAGCAGCAACAGTCAAGAGTACATGCCTAACAACGTATACCAACCACCACAAATGATATCCACATACAGAATAGAGACAGGAATCAACACAGGTGTAAAGGAGGAATTTTATAAAACTGCAACTTCAAAAACAAGAGGACTAAGGATTCAAACTAAGAAACAAAGGTGGAGAGAAAATATATGAAAGTTCTGTTTCACAAACAGAGTTGTAGATAGAACCATTTAAGTGTGAAGGTGGTAGATGCCAAAACCATCATTAGATTCATCAAAACATCAAATGACAAAGATTAAAGTGAAGACATGGCACCACAAGCATGGCTGTCATTTTCTCGTTCTTTAACTATACCAAGAATAGTAATCTTAGGTAATCTAGATCACCTAGTAATATAGATCTAGTAATCTAGATATAGATTAGGTAATCTAGATCACCTAGTAATATAGATCTAGTAATCTAGATATAGATTAGGTAATTATATCAATTGATCGATATAGATCACTTCTATATCAATCGATATAGATCAATCTATATATATATATTTTGGTAATTGATATAGATCACTTAGGTAATGACCAGCCAGCAGTAGTCTGCATAATGCAGGGTTCCCAATTGGAGGCGCCTCACACGTTACCTGAGGCTAGGAGTTACGCCTGCACTCAAGGAGAGCAACAAGAAGAGCATATGGATGATCTGCAATGAAAAGTGTTCCTTTCTGGGGAAAGCTCCGTCGGCTCCCCAGAGCTAAACCAGGCTGATATGCTAATGTCAGACTTTGGCATCAGTCATGTGTATGGAGTTCTAGGGCCTACCGGGGGACCATGGCCAGAACCTGGTTCCCTCAGAGAGGCAAGTGGAGTAATGGCCTATAGAAACCCCCGTGTGGTTGGAAGCATTCTATGTCTGCCATCATTCTATGATGCCGGGTCAAGCATCCAGAAAGGTAAGCATTTCAAAACAAACCCCTATTCTGGTTAAAATTGCTACCAAAAGCCGAACTAGTGGATAGAACGCCCAAACAGAAAACAAGCAAACTAGGATGACATTACACTTCACCGCGGCGTTGTCTGCGCACTTCCCCCCCCCCCCCCCCCCCGTCCCTGGGAGGGGGAAGGAGGAGCCCCAGACCTCCCACGCCGGCTATCCACCCACCAGTTCTTTGGCTGATGCTATGGGCACCAGTTGTGTGCTCCAGCTCCATTAGTTGTTTCAGCACTGTACCTACTGTGGGTTTGGGGTCGGGGCGGGGTTCGTTGGTTTTGAGACTTGGGCGGTGTTGGGGAATTCCCCTTCCAGGGTAGTGACGGGGGCATTCGAGCCTGTTCCTCCAAAAGTGTTGTAAGAGTCTGCCAGTGGGCTCCCTTCCTTAGTATTTTCGCGGCTGCCCCAGTTTTCTGGTACGGCTGGGGCTTTGGGGGGACGGCGCGGCCCTGGGGCCTGTCGTGTGGGTTCCCCAGGCTGGGGAGGGGCTGACTTGGGGGGGCCTCAGGCCCCATAGGACCCCGCAGGTTTTTTTTTTTTCTCCCCTCTAGGCGAAGCTTGCTGTTACGCGGAGTGGGGTTTTTCCTACCCCCTCGCTGTACGAGTTGTTGGGCGTCGGCCCCTCCCCGGGCTCGGTTCCTTGTCCTTTGAGTCGGTTGGTTCCGTCCTGTAGGTGGGTGCTCATCTCCGTTGCTCCCCTCTTTTTTGGGATGGGGTATCTTTGTCATGTTTCCCCGTTATTGGGGTTCTACATGACTTGTGGTCTCGGGTGCAACTGTGCCTTTGTGTGCCTTTGGGGACTGGTGTTTGCTTCTGGCTCGAGGGTTCGGGTAGGTTTTCGTTACTTCCCGTATTATTGGAACGTCTGTCGGCTCCTAGTCCGGGTCGCTGGATTGGGCTACTTGTAGCCCAGTTGGGCTACTCGTGGCCCGGTTGGGTTCCCATTGGGCTCCTTGTCTTTGCTTCGTTGGCCGGTTATGTTGTTGCTGCTTCCTCTTTTGGCTCCCGTCCCGTGTGATGGGTTGTTTTTTCTAATTAGCGGTTCCCTAGGGTTGCATTCTGTTTGGCTACTTTTCTAGCGCAGTAGTCCTAGTTGGCGCCTTCCTGCAGAGCGGGTTGTGCAATTCAGCTAGCGTGTCCTGTGCATGTGCTGTGGGAGTTTGTTTTGGTCTGGGCGGTGTTTCAGTGCTGGTGTTTTGTGCCCTTTTTTCTCGGGTGCTTCGCCTCTCGCTCTTCTTTCTTCTCTGGTATATGCCCCGTCGCTCCAGGGGTGTCCTGAATTACAGCTGTGGGGAGGACGCCGAGGTTTTACCTGGGTCATGGATGTGGGCCTTCTCCTTCGCCTCTACCCTGCTCTCCTCCGTGTCCGGCTCTGGCTTCTTCACCTGGCGGTGCTCCCAGGATCTTCTTTGCACTGTTGGGTTGTGTCACGTTCATGCCTCCGTTCGACAGGTGAATTTCTGCGGTCTGGCGTCTTTCGGCCGGGCGCTGGATACGGGAATATGTATATACCTGTCTTTATTGAGGTATATTTATGTACAAATATGAGACTGTCAGCACATCGGTGACTGTCCCTTTTCAACCCTTCCAGTCCCACTCATAGGCATGTCCAACTCATGGTAGAGTCATTCAGGGGACCCCACCTCTGCGTGTTATGAAGTGTGTGGGTTGTGGTGCTGGTTATGTACTCCCTGGTTGGGCTCGCCTGGTTGCGCTTGCGAGGTTTGCGCTCTGGCTCTTTGGTCCCACCTATATGGAAGAACATGCAGGATAGTACCAGTGGAGAGCTGTGGTGCCATAGGCACAATCAGGGAACACTGTATAACCATCAGAGGTCTGTGGTTGTTAAACGTCCTCCCTGTGAGCATAAGACATATTGCCGGTACATTCGTGGACATCGTCAGGAGAAAACTAGCCTGTTTTTTAATAGAGGTTCCGGACCGACCTGGCTGTGGAGGGTATGTGGGCCTGCAGACTGCTCCAAGCAACAACCTGGCGGACCAACCTCTCACAAGCCTCGGGCTGGGCTTGGGGAGTAAATGAACTCCCAGAACCCCATGAAGCATGTATCGAGTAGGTATCTCCGCCGTCGATCGCCTGATGTGCAGGTTCCTGGGCCTGCTGGGCTCTGTCGTGTCTCCATTGGCCCTGTCTGGGGTCGGCCTGGGGTCTGCCTGCACCGTTCTCTGCCTTCACAGAGACAAGTTGCTACATACATGTTGCGTGTTGCGTGTGGTGCATGTTGCTGCTGCATGTGTGCATTGGTAACGTGTTTTGCGGTGGTGTGTCCTTGTTCCTGTGTCCGGATGTGGTGTGGCACTTTGCTGCTGTTTTGTGCCTGGGGTTTGCGTGATGGGGTTTGGTTGTGTTATTTTTCGTGGTCTTCGGTTCCCTGGCTTGGCCCTTCCATGTGCATGGGGTTCTGTTCACGCTTGATTGTCCACCCCTGGTTGTGTTTCCTGAGGTTTGAGCTTTGACTCTTTCATCCTGCCTCTCCCCTGTCGCTTTCTGGCATCTCCTTTGCTCGGTTTTGCCTGTACTAGCTGCTGTATGGGGGGGGGGGGGGGGGGGTAAGTTTTCGCCGCTTCCCTTCCTTGTGCGTTCCCTTTGTTTCCTCCTCTGCTGCAGGGGTTTTCTTCATGCGTTTCTTGGCTTCTTGGGCATTCCTTCAGCCTGTGTTATATGGTGCACTTATGTGTCTTGGTCTGTTTTCGTTGCTCGTACCCCTTGGTTCGGGTATTGTTCTGGTGGCAACCCTTACACCTTCTTTGGTTTTCCCGGCTTGCCCTGCCTGTAAGCTTTTCAGGGTCTTGCAATGTCTCGCGTTGGACCCGTTGTTTCTGTTCTCCTGGCAAGCTTGCTCGCATTCGAGAGCTTTCTGTTCGGCAGACATTCCATCTCCTTATTTGCCGGCTTGGGCTTCTTTGGTGGTCACGCCCGAGATATTCCCGCGGCTCCGCCTCTTCCTGGGCTCGGATGAGCCTTGTCGGGGCTGATTACGTTCTGCCTCGCGTGTCTCATCTCCGGTTGGTGGTCTGGTGTCTTCGTTGTTGGTGTCCCATCTGCGTGCTTCTTCTTGGCAGCAGTATGGAGTATTTTGGTGGTCCTTCCATTTCCTCCTGTCCCTTCTTAGGTGGCTGCGGTTATTAGTGTCAGCTTGGATTTTCTGGTGGGGGTTGGGGCCGTCATCTTGCCACATACTGTCGCCTCTTTTCGTGCAGCACTGGCGGAGCCGCTTCGGCTTGTTTTTGGCCCTGGTGATACTTCTGCACCGTTAGTAAGCCGTCTCGTACGTTATTTCACCTCCAGCCTGTTCGTGCGCCGCTTGCACCGTCCTGATCTCTGGTCAGCGTGCTCTCTCTTTTCCTCAGTTGGTGGTGCCCCATCGGTTCAGTTTTGTTTTTCGACGGCTCTTTTTCCTGTTGATATTTGCCTCTGGGGGTCGAGTCGCTGGGCTTCTTGCTCCCCTCCGCAGGAGTTTCTGCTCCTTCGGTCTTGGCGTTTTGGTTGTTCGGTGGCAGACGTCTCCATTTTTTCTGGCATGGGATAGGGCTGCTGCAGTCCAGAGGGGATGGTAGAAAAGCAAGCAAATGGTAAAACAGAAATAAGGCTTGAGTGAATATTAAAAACCAGCATTGAATGTAATGAAATGCCATTTTCTGGGTGAGACCCAGAGGCTCCCTGGCCACCCCCCTCCCTCCGGTCGACGTTTTTTTCGCATGTTTTTACATCCAGCCTCAGAACTGATGGGTGGATAGCCGGTGTGAGGTCTGGGGCTCCCCCTTTCCCCTCCCGGGGACATTGGAGCTGCACAGACAGCGGGGTGGTGATGTGTGACGTCATACTAGTTTGCTTCTGCACTTATTGCATTCTGAACCCATTTTTCATGAAACCACCACCTAAAACATCCAAGGGGTTAATATACAACTGGAAAGTAAATTCAGGACTAATGGAGGGGATCATTAACAAGCCATTGACTTCCTATCTCCATGGAGATAAATTCAGGTCAATAAAAATTAACTGCTACCTATAGACAAGGAACATTAAATTAGCATGGTTGCAAGACTTACGGAATTAGAGAAAGTTCTTGTTTACTCTCAGCAAAGCGGACACGGTATACCAGGGCAGCCAATCTGGAAGCCTCGTCTTTGGTACAGCGGTGATAACCTGTCATCAAGAAAATATATAAATAAACCACACAATTTTATATTTGTGCTCCAGAACCATGTAATATAGTAATACTACAGTAATACAATAACAATATATTTAATCAGGTTTATTACAAGGATCACATTCCCTAGTTTTCCTTACCAGCTGCTCTCGCTCTAATGCCAGTTCTGCAACACCACACACTTCACCTGGTGTTCTTAAGAGCATATGTCTTGTACACAGCCAACATAGCACTAAGGCTCAATAGCAGCTCTTTCTCCAAACTTATCATCTACTCTGTCAACTCTTGTACTCATCTACCAGTTCCCTCTCACTGGTCACCTTTTACTATTCTTACCTCCTACATCTTTCTGAGGCGGAGTAACCCTTTGCATCACTTCTTCACATCTTGCAATGCATCAACATCACACAACTCTTCAGATATTTCTATTGTATCTCACACACACACACACACACGCATACGGCCGGCCGAGCGGACAGCACTCAGGACATGTGATCATGTGGTCCCGGGTTCGATCCCGGGCGTCAGCGAGAAACATTGGGCAGAGTTTCTTTCACCCTATGCCCCTGTTACCTAGCAGTAAATAGGTATCTGGGAGTTAGTCAGCTGTCATGGGCTGCTTCCTGGTGTGTGTGTGTGTGTGTGTGTAATTACCTAAGTGTAGTTACAGGATGAGAGCTACGCTCGTGGTGTCCCGTCTTCCCAGCACTCTTTGTCATATAACGCTTTGAAACTACTGACGGTCTTGGCCTCCACCACCTTCTCCCCTAACTTGTTCCAACCGTCTACCACTCTGTTTGCGAAAGTGAATTTTCTTATATTTCTTCGGCATCTGTGTTTAGCTAGTTTATATCTATGACCTCTTGTTCTTAAAGTTCCAGGTCTCAGGAAATCTTCCCTATCGATTTTATCAATTCCTGTTACTATTTTGTATGTAGTGATCATATCACTTCTTTTTCTTCTGTCTTCTAGTTTTGGCATATTTAATGCCTCTAACCTCTCCTCATAGCTCTTGCCCTTCAGTTCTGGGAGCCACTTAGTAGCATGTCTTTGCACCTTTTCCAGTTTGTTGATGTGCTTTTTAAGATATGGGCACCACACAACTGCTGCATATTCTAGCTTTGGCCTAACAAAAGTCGTGAACAATTTCTTTAGTATATCGCCATCCATGTATTTAAAAGCAATTCTGAAGTTAGAAAGCGTGGCATAGGCTCCTCGCACAATATTCTTTATGTAGTCCTCAGGTGATAGTTTTCTATCTAGAACCACCCCTAGATCTCTTTTCAGTCTGGAAACAAACATATAGGAGGGGTGACAGGTAAGCTTCTAACATGGATGAAAAATTTTCTAACTGATAGAACAATGAGGGCAGTAATCAGAGGCAATGTATCGGACTGGAGGAATGTCACAAGTGGAGTACCACAGGTTTCAGTTCTTGCACCAGTAATGTTCATTGTCTACATAAAAGTTCTACCAGTTGAAATACAGAATTATATGAGCATGTTTGCTAATGATGCTAAGATAATAGGAAAGACAAGAAACGTAGATGATTGTAATTCCCTCCAAGAAGACCTGGACAAAATAAGTATATGGAGCACCACTTGGCAATTGGAATTTAATGTGAATACCAGTAAATGCCATGTTATGGAATGTGGAACTGGAGAACATAGACCTCAGACAACTTATAAATTATGTGAGCAATCTTCATTGAATTCTGATAAAGAAAGAGATCTAGGGGTGGTTCTAGATAATAAACTATCACCTGAGGACCATTAAGAACATTGTGCAAGGAGCCTATGCTACACTTTCTAACTTCAGAATTGCTTTTAAATACATAGATGGAGAAATACTAAAGAAATTGTTCACGACTTTTGTTAGACCAAAGCTGGAATATGCAGCGGTTGTATGGTGCCCATATCTTAAGAAGCACATCAACAAACTGGAAAAGGTGCAACGATATGCCACTAAGTGGCTCCCAGAACTGAAGGACAAGAGCTATGAGGAGAGGTTAGAGGCATTAAATCTGCAAAAACTTGAAGATAGAAGAAAAAGAGGCGATATGATCACTACTACAAAATAATAACAGGAATCGATAAAATTGATAGGGAAGAATTCCTGAGACTGGAACGTCAAGAACAAGAGGTCATAGATTTAAACTAACGAAACAAAGCTGCCGGAGAAATATAAGAAAATTCACTTTTGTAAACAGAGTGGTAGATGGTTGGAACAAGTTAGGTGAGAAGGTGGAGGAGGCCAAAACCGTCAGCAATTTCAAAGTGTTATATGACAAAGAGTGCTGGGAAGACGGGACACCACGAGTGTAGCTCTCATCCTGTAACTACACTTAGGTAATTATATAATGTAACATGATCAAGCATAAGGACATCAGAGTAATGCACCACACATCCTTGAACATTGCTCAGCAAGTAGAAGCTGTGGCAAGGAGCCAACCACACCCTAGGAATAATCAAACAAACTCTTGACTTCAAAGAAGCTTGTATCCAAGATGGAGACCTCACTCTCAAAAGGACAAACATTTTAAATGGTTCAGCATAGTGACAAAAATCCAAGAACCAAGTTAACTCTCATACCAGAAAAGATTATGGCCTCAACCTAACACCACAAACCAGACAACAGGGCTGATCTCATCGAAACAAAATACTAAACATATTACAGTAATTGGAAAATATTAATCCAGACCACTATATTAAAAGGCTCAATACAAATGGCACAAGGAGCAACAACTTCATCCTCAACAAGCCACAACATAGGGCAGGCAACAGAAGATGCTTTTTCACCCATAATATTGCCTACCTGTCGAGGCTGTAAATGTAATGATAGTACAATACTTCTGTTCAAAATCTAATTAGAATAAAATTTTGTTTCCTGTCCCTGTTGAGGCCACCAGATATGGTGGCCCTTAACCCTTAAACTGCGCATGGTGTATATATACGCCATGAGTAACGTGTCCCACCAAGCACAGCCAGGCACGATTCAAATGGCCGGCGGCTACACGGGGTTCACATCAGCTTTCTCAGGGCTCTTGTAAACAGACGCCATGTTTAAAAAAATCGTGGACAATATTCTCCAGTGTAAGAGCCACAGTACTGTGGGAGCAGCCAAGTGAACATGCAGCATTGCTGCTCAGATTGTGACCACAGCATCTCCTAAAAATATGTACTTTCCCCATACACATATACACCTAACTTTTCCCAAATTCTCCAACTACTTTCCCCATACACATATACAAATGACAAGCACTACCACTTCAACAACACAACTGGCAAGAACACCAGTAACAGTGCTGCTTGACAACTAAAATGTCTACACACAATACCCTTTCCCCTGCAGAAGTTTGTTTTGGTACCAGTATATAGATTCACTTCAATTTCTAATTTACCTCTCAGGAGTTTGGGAAGTTCTTGGTGGAAGTGGAAAATGATGTCAGCATTACGGTCTTTTCCTGGTACAGTGTTCGTCCAAAGTTTTTTCATGAAGAACACCTGGTATGTGAAGTGAGGTGTAGTACCTGAAACACACATTAAAACACACACACATCATTACTACAATTTCACTTTACATTTACTCAAAATACTGAATAGCTAATAATTCCAAATTTATTGTGACCTGTCAAGTCTTGTGTGTAAACACTGACTCACTATTACTATTCTCACTACATAAGAGCCTACAAATAAGGTTAATTTATTGTACCATCTCTGGACGGTCGAGCCTTCTTGATCCAGTCAGTTAGGTGTCGGACAAAATCGAAGAAGAAGTCTCCTTCAGGTACTGAAATGACTTTGTCGGCAATCTTTACAAACAGAGAGAATCCTTCCGAGCTCTTGAGGTTAAGGCGGTGTGCAATAGATGAGCAGAAGTCCTTGGCTCGCGTCGATGAGTCAACCTCAAATGCTTCATCTGTATCGTCAGGGAAGTACACCTAACAGACATGGAATACTTATTAATAGACAAAGCAAAATATTGTAGTCATAGGTAGGTAGGAAGGTTACTTTATTAGATATATACATATATGCCAGTACTTGCCCAAAGTATATTAATGGAATGAACTGTTAAGTAAACAGTTTTTGAGCCTGGTCATCATCACTAACACATTTCTCACTTTTAACCCTTAAACTGCGCATGGCGTATATATATATGCCCTGAGTAACATGTCCCACGGTGCGCATGGTGTATATATACGCCACAGGGTGCCAGGCCCGATTCAAATGGCCCACGGCTACACGGGGTTCACAGTAGCTTCCTCAGGGCTCTTGTAAACAGACGCCATTTTTTAAAAAAATCGTGGGCAATATTCTCAGGTGTGAGAGGCACAGTACTGTTGGAGCAACCAAGGCTGGTGCACGCAGCATGAGCGAACAGCATTGCTGTTCAGCTTGTGACCACAGCATCGCCGAAAAATGTCAAAATAAATATATAATTGTTATTATTTAGTGATGACAATATTACAGATGACCCATGACTGTGATATAAATAACCAGGGTTGTGATAATAGCAGGATTGTTGTAATAATTAGCGCTGTGGGAGGAGTCATGCTGAGAGACGGAGGGAGATAGCATCGTTTACTGACTGTGTGGCCACCTGTTATTGTCTGCATTCACCATACCAGCTCAGTGGTTCTCTATGGTGAACACAAATGTAGATACTTATATATAATGTGTGTATTAGCGTAATAACAGCAAAAGGATTATGCTGGGAGGAGCCATTTGGGTGACGGAGGTGACGTCGTCTGCACGATTTGTCTAGCTGTTTAGAGGGTGGCCACTATGCTCTTTGGGCGCACTACAAGCTTAGGTGTACAGTTACGGTGCATAAAACATGTAGATACTTATATATAAATATGTGTATATAGGGTAATAACACTGCAAACAGTATTGTTGGGGGAGAAAGTTTAGTGCGTGTGACCTTGAATGAGTGAGGGAGCCGCCAGCCGCCATCTGTGTATAGCGACGACTCTTAGTGCCTGAACTAACTATATCAGCTTAGCTGTACAGTTGTGGTGAACAAAATATATACATACTTATATATAACGTCTGTATATAGTGTAATAACACCACAAATGGTATTGTTGGGGAAGAAAGTTTAGTGCGTGTGTTGAGGGAGTGGCAGCGAGTGGCTGGCTGGCTGGCTGGTGTGTGGCGGTCACTCCTCGTTGCTTTTCGACTCTCAATACCAACTTAGTGGTTCGTTATGGTGACCAAAACATGCAGATACTTATGTATAACCTGTGTATAGAGTGTTATAGCAGCAAAACTATTTGTTTATTGTTTTATAAACATAATAATTGAATCACTAATATGCACATCATACTTTTGAGTATAGCGATTATTCACCACTTTTATTATATAAATATATTACAATACACACTATTGAATAATATTACTGCAAAAAACTAAGAAAAAATCAATCGGAGACACTGAAACAATTAGGTAATAATATCTTTGTGGCAACTCCCATCTGTCAGCGCGGGTGACGCTGACTGGCTCTGACGACCGCTCTGTCAACGCCCACTTTTTGCCAGACTTCCTCGGTCAATTGCACCCAAAATATGTCACCTACGATTTTTTTTTTATTTTTCCCGTGCTCAGGGGACACAAATTAACATGTTTGGAAGACGAAAAAAAAATTTTGAATTTTTTTTTCTTGCGCACAGGGGTGTAAATGTCCCCAGGACCCCTGAGCAGTGTAAGGGTTAAAGAGCAAGTTACTGCCAGAAACAAGAGAAAATTATTACCATACAAGAAAAAGATGGTTAGTGACATAGCGGCACCCAAGTTTTCCCACTCCTCCTCCTCTAGTGTACTAATGAATATGGGGAATGAAACAAAGGAGTAGTTGAGGCAAACTCAATTTACAACTTTCAAAATAAATTTGAATCATATCATTGCTCTGGAAACTCTTGAATTGAAGTAGTAGGATCTGATTCAAAAGCTAATCCTCCCTATCCACAAGAACATATAATAATAATAATAATAATAATAATAATAATAATAATAATAATAATAATAATAATAATAATTTTTATTTAGGCAAAGGTACATACATAAAGAGATTTTACAAAGTTTGTTGGCTTTATAGATAGAGCTAGTACATACACTGCCTAAAGCCACTATTACGCAAAGCGTTTCGGGCAGGAAAAAACACTACTGACTAAAGCTTAAAACTAATGGGTAAAAAGAAAAAAATGCGTTGAGTACAAATAAAAATAGAGGTAAAAGAGGGGGGGAACATTGTTGAAAAAACAGCACAAATACAATTACAAATTATTACAGAAAATTACATTAAAACAGCGTTGATTTGAAAACTCAACATACCATAGCTTAACTCCACACACAAGCAAGCTCCCACTGTGGAGCTCCCATCCATGTGGATGGAACTAAACACAAATTTGTGAAAGAATTGGTCAATGAACTGTCTACCACTGAAACTCCTATTTACAAAATCCTTAGACCAAGGAAAAGTTCACAAAGATTGACTTAACTGTTATATATAGTGCCAATGTTGTCAAGGTTCCCCACCTGGCCAAACTTCTTGAATGTTCAGAAGTATAACCACAACACAAGACGCTCAGCCATCAACATTCTCACGCTGGCTGTGCCATTCTCATTATCACTCCATTAGCAATCATTCACTTATAGGCTGACTCATGTGAAACATGTTCTCTAAACACACAGACATACATTAATGAAGTCAATATTATGACCGTATTAAGACTGGCAGGGGGGGGCTAGCTTTAACTTCACCCCTGTACCTAACATGACTAAACATTATTTAATGTTTATTCAAAATGAAAAACTAACAAACTTATTAAATTTTCTAGAGCAAGGCTCTAGATCTGGATAGCTTCTTTATGCATAATATCCAAACCTGAAAATATAACCATTATCAACACTAACTGTACAGATTTTGAAAGAGAAATCAAAAGCAGCCCATGCACTCGGCCCTGGGTCCAGACTCCTGGAACTCAATATTTATAAAGAAATGCATTGCCAGTAGCACACGCGCACTCAATGTAGTGTGGAGGAAAAACTCGGACACAGGAAAGATAGCAGAAGCACTTAAATCAGCAGAAATAACTCCCCTACACAAGGAAGGGAGCAAAGCCTTGGCTAAGAATTATGGACCAGTCACATTACCTGCCTAAAATGCTGTGTGTACAAGTAGCTTTACAAGAATGTAAACACATCTTACAATGCACACTCACAAACCCAATGTACTTTCTTGTAATTACTTAAGTGTAATTATCTAAGTGTAGTTACAGGACGAGAGCTACGCTCGTGGTGTCCCGTCTTCCCAGCACTCTGTCATATAACGCTTTGAAATAACAAATAAATTAATTACATTAATTACAATTAATTAAATTTATACTGTACAATATTATATTCTTTGAATAATAAACACAGTTTTTTTGGTTATTACAATATATATACACATCATATTTATCTATCTACATTTTTATGCACCATAATGAAATGATAAGCAGTTCTGTTGAGTGTAGAATGAAATCCAAACACATCATAGGGACACAGGTGATCAGCAGACAATGTCACCCGACACAGCAAAATGCCTACAATATACTACGCGCATCACAAAATCTACCAACACTGCTATTATCATCAAATTCCCGTCAATGAATCATAAATATAATTTTCCTCAAGTTTATTTTCTAGTGGAACAAGGGGTCACATTTCAAGATGCATTAATGGGCAAAACTGCATCTGTGTGCTGTGAATATCTGGCTCCCACTGTGATCATCAAAACAAACATTGTGTTCATTGATATCTGAACCTTGTATATAGTCTTTGTCAAGATCTTATCTAACACTATCAATGCAAAATAATGGAAGTTATTTATAGATTTCGTCCATACTAAGTGATGGTGTGGACACAAGCTGCACGGTGATGCTGTGAGCTGCTACAGCATGCACAACCCTTGCTTACCTTCTCAATAATCAGGCCCTCACACCCACGAGTGGTGCCTACAATTTTTTTCAGATGGTGTCTGCTTACTGGAGGCTTGAAGCAGGAAACGTGAGCCCTGTGTACTCAGAGTTTTGATTCGTTCGCTATACCGAGAAACGAGTTTTCTCGGCGAGCGTACCATTCATCAAACAAGATATCTTGGTGAGCGCAGTATAGGGGTTAAATGTCTCCCACAAACCCTACTTGTTTATACAGTACTACTGTATAAACATATATATATTCTCATTATCATCTAACTTTCTTATTTTTAACATGTCACTACATTCCACTAACCTTATGAAAGATTTGTGTTGTTTTGTGATGGATGGCCTCGACCTCCACTTGGTGCGGTGGGTATTTACGTTGTCCATGTTTGAGCGTCTTTTGTAGTCTGTGGAGAGAGTCTTGCGCAATGGGATGTCGGCGGGTTCTAAGGAATTGAGTCAGTTCCTGAAAGCGAGCCAAATATTCTCTTCAAACATTAGCACTGTGTGTATATTTTTTTATATTGCACAATTATCAAATGATTGCTAGTGTGTATAACTGTTCAAACACTTGGTAAGGTAGTGATATACAGCACCTTACTTTAATACACAATATTCAGCACCTGTAAATGTCTAAGGCCCTACAACAATATGAAAAGTTGTCCTCAATTAAAGAGCCAGCAGCAGGGCAGTCCATATCTGTCAGCATTCACCTGTGAACAACTCTGTCACAAAAACAAATTATCATGAGACCACATAAAAGTAGACCGTTACCTTGACAAGATTCTGAGAGCAGGCAAACAGACCAGTAGCCAACCACATGAGCTCCCAGCCACGCTCCTCACTCAGACGGTTCCTATTTTCCGTCAGTTGCTTCATAACCTGGCAATATATCTCATCCCGGAGGATTTCCTGCGCAAATATATGTTGAAAACAGATTTTTAGTAGCTCATCAATTTTTAGTAATTCAGAATGTAATAATTCAGTAATTAATAAGGAAGAAATCCTAACTTTCCATATTTATCCATCTCCCAGAATTTGTTTACATAAATTAATCCATGATATCAAAATGCATTAAACCTACTGTATTTAATAAGGAATAATATTAATAATATTTAGTATATTTATTATATTATAATATATTACATATATTCCTGTAATAAGGAATTTCTGACACTGATATAAATGAATCTGTTTATCATCCAACAAATGATATTATAAAAATAATTACATCACTATACCATATATTGTTTGGAAAATTAAAAACTGTTACACAAGGCATGAATCAATAACGTAAAAATACTCACGTGTTTCAAAGGACCATCAAAGATCTGATCCGTGAGGTCGTTACCCTGCCGATTTCTTCTCGATGGCAAGTCTCCCATGTACTTGAGCATGGCATTAAATGCATAAACAGCTTCTTGAGCTAGCTCCTCTTTGTGCAATAACTTTTTCAGCAAAGGCTGCTTTATAGGCTCTCTGGAATATTTCCACAAGCACTCATTTGTGGGTCGTCGAGCTGATGTGAGGGTAATGGACCGAGACACTGTGCGTTTTGGAGGCGGCCTGTTGACAAATATAAATCCTTAATACAGTTTAACTCCCATATGAAAATTTCATATCCGGATTCATCAAGCACAAATTTGGTTTATCATTAGACACAGCATAAGAATCCAGTCATTCGAGTTTAACAGAGTACCGGAATTTGTCAAGAGTCGCTAATGTTGTGCAGATTTTTATGACGGACCAATTGCGTTGAAGTATTGGTCAGTTAGCTTAATATCTATTGATGGGAATCCTGCTTTAATTGATAATTACAAAAGCCATTCGTTTACATCTCAAAAATAATTCACAACATGGTTTTACCGAGGGTGGCTTATATTTAACTAATTTCCTCAGTTCTTTTCCAGCATATTTCAACGCCTTCAGTACTGTGCCTCATGAAAAATAATTAGAAAGTAAGGACACATGATACTAGGATGGGGTTATCCTAAATTGAATTAGGACATGAACATTATTTCAAAGGAAACAGAGTTAACAAATGTGAAGTTCAACTGGAAACCATTGCAAGTGGTGTGCCCTATGGCTCTGTCCTGGAGGTCTGGTGATTACTGTATATATATGTACTGTATACAGCTAAACACAGGAGTGAGCAGAAATATTTGTTAAGTTGCTAACGATACAAAAACAGGGCAAGAAATAAATTCAGAGGACTTAAAAATCATTACAATATGATATATGTAAGTTTTTATACTGGAGGACAGACTGGTAAAAGCAGTTTACTGCTGATAAATGTAGAAATTCATGTCCAAATAACAAGTGTTATCAGATATAAAGTGGAAAACACTGAAAAAAACAGGATACTGGTATTCACATCTAGAAGTATTAACAATATGATATCTAATGAGAAAATCCGTAGGAGCCATGATGAGGGTTCGAACCTATGTGGTGGGTGTTCCTACGCACACGCTCTAGTCAACTAGGCCACCACATGGTGAAAAGATTGGCCACGACACTGACAATAGTCAACTAGGCCACGACATCGTAGCCTAGTTGACTAGGGCGTGTGTGAGAATGCCCACCACATAGGTTTGAACCCTCATCACGGCTCCTACAGATTTTCTCATTGACACATCACGTTAGTGTGATTACTCTCTGTGTAAGAGAAATTTATGTTATAAATCTAATGATATTTCTCACATTTATCTTTCTCTCATTAGGACCCATCTAGATTATGCAGATCAGTTTATGTTGCCTTATAGTAGAATGGACAAATTCACTAAAGCAAGTACAAAGAAAAACAAAGTTAGTTCCTGGAGTTAGAAACCTACCCCTATGAAAAATATTAAGAAAGCTTAATTTACATTCTCCAGAAAGGTGAAAGGGAGATATGACTGAAATTTACAAATGAATAAAAGAGTATTACAAAATGAATGGTGATAAGGTGTTAAACATATCCACACAAAATAGAACACTTAGCAATGGATATAAATTGAATAACTTTCAATTCAGAAGAGACCTGGGTAAATACTACAGCAGTTTGGAAATAGGATTTATGGAACAAATTCCCTGGTATCATAATGATAACTAACTAACTGATTGTTTCAAGAATAGATTAGACATACATACATATAATATAAGAATAAGCTTCAGTGGACATGAAAAAGCAGCAGGCTCACACGGACCAATACATCTTATGCCATTTCAGTTTCACTTACCTGAAGTGATCTATAGCATATTCCTCTAGAGTGTGAGGCTTTTCATGTGGTTCAGCACCATTCAGCTGTGGGGTGAATAGCTTGCGACCATGTTCAGCACCTTCAGCTGTGAACAGTGCCTGCAGGTGACAATGTTAAACATAAATCAGGCATGTAAACAGACATTGGGAGCTTCAAGCTTTTAAGTCAGGCCATAAGCCATTTATTTTATGAGACGGTACCACCTTAGAGAAACTATTTTCATGCCATGCATACAGAACACGACAAACACTAAGCGTGTTTTTATGAGGAACTACACGAGTGAGAGGCATCATGTAATATGTATAGAAATCAGCACGAAGCACACCTAGCACCAGTGAGAGGCATCACCCGGTACGTACAGTAACCAGCACGACGCACACCCAGCACCAGTGAGAGGCATCACCCGGTATGTACAGTAACCAGCACGACGCACACCTAGCACCAGTGAGAGGC
The DNA here is from genome assembly GCF_040958095.1 of Procambarus clarkii. Classification (NCBI taxonomy): domain Eukaryota; kingdom Metazoa; phylum Arthropoda; class Malacostraca; order Decapoda; family Cambaridae; genus Procambarus; species Procambarus clarkii. The sequence goes on from NC_091192.1 coordinate 15,084,371, forward strand.
ATCACCCGGTATGTACAGTAACCAGCACAACGCACACCCAGCACCAGTGAGAGGCATCACCCGGTATGTACAGTAACCAGCACGACGCACACCCAGCACCAGTGAGAGGCATCACCCGGTATGTACAGTAACCAGCACGACGCACACCCAGCACCAGTGAGAGGCATCACCCGGTATGTACAGTAACCAGCACGACGCACACCCAGCACCAGTGAGAGGCATCACCCGGTATGTACAGTAACCAGCACGACGCACACCTAGCACCAGTGAGAGGCATCACCCGGTATGTACAGTAACCAGCACGACGCACACCTAGCACCAGTGAGAGGCATCACCCGGTATGTACAGTAACCAGCACGACGCACACCTAGCACCAGTGAGAGGCATCACCCGGTATGTACAGTAACCAGCACGACGCACACCCAGCACCAGTGAGAGGCATCACCCGGTATGTACAGTAACCAGCACAACGCACACCCAGCACCAGTGAGAGGCATCACCCGGTATGTACAGTAACCAGCACGACGCACACCCAGCACCAGTGAGAGGCATCACCCGGTATGTACAGTAACCAGCACGACGCACACCCAGCACCAGTGAGAGGCATCACCCGGTATGTACAGTAACCAGCACGACGCACACCCAGCACCAGTGAGAGGCATCACCCGGTATGTACAGTAACCAGCACGATGCACACCTAGCACCAGTGAGAGGCATCACCCGGTACGTACAGTAACCAGCACGACGCACACCCAGCACCAGTGAGAGGCATCACCCGGTATGTACAGTAACCAGCACGACGCACACCTAGCACCAGTGAGAGGCATCACCCGGTACGTACAGTAACCAGCACGACACACACCTAGCACCAGTGAGAGGCATCACCCGGTACGTACAGTAACCAGCACGACGCACACCCAGCACCAGTGAGAGGCATCACCCGGTACGTACAGTAACCAGCACGACGCACACCTAGCACCAGTGAGAGGCATCACCCGGTGTGTACAGTAACCAGCACGACGCACACCCAGCACCAGTGAGAGGCATCACCCGGTACGTACAGTAACCAGCACGACGCACACCTAGCACCAGTGAGAGGCATCACCCGGTACGTACAGTAACCAGTGTGAGGGAATGTAGATTCCCTCAGCTTGTTTTCCTAGTTTTCTAGATTAGGCTAGTCGCTCTAGGGACTCTAGTCAAGAAGTTTTCAAACTAACATACACTTGTGGGGTGTTGGATGAAAGCTCATGCTATGGACTATCATTTGAGGCTAATCAGGATGGGAGTTGAGAGTGAGTGGTGTGAGAGGATACTTGACTAAAACCGTTAGATGTGGTGGGGACAGTGGGGTGAACGTCGCCCGCCCCCCACCATGTGAGACATTGCGCCATTGTCTTTAGGCCTCCCCCTCCTTGTGACGTCACGGGACACCGCAGGGTGAGGCCGTCTGTGATTGGTTTAGGCATCTCTGCTCCTAGGTGAGTTTTGGCACGAACAGCTGTGATTGGGAGCGGCACGAGGGAACAGTGCCGGCTTAGTGCTGATTGGTCAAGACAAAGTAGGGGGGGAGATATGGGCATTTTGAGTTTCCCTAGCCCGCCAAATCTTGAGTTTGAGCTGGGCAGCGAGTTGAGAAAAACGTAGCTGGGTGGGGGTGCCACCTCCACCCCCCCGTTAATCGCTGTGTCATCCCTTGTTACTCATTGTGGATGGCACTCCTGCCATCCTGGGTTGTGTCAAGGCCCAATTTACGTGAAATTGGGGCCGATGAGGTACGGAAGGAACAGTAACAAGCTAAGAGACAGTTTACAGTGTTCACCATGAGGCAGCTGGCAGGCCTCATGGTGTATCAGATTGATCCCTCGTCCCTCGGGTCTGAGTATCCTGTCTAGTGTTAATAGACAATTGGTGGAATAAGGGCAGTGTAAGTGAGGTGTTATTACAGGCCCCTGTTGGACTTTGTATTCCACCGTGTTGGGTTTGCCATGTGGTGACGCCGCCGGCCACCTTGGCCAGCCGCCCGGGGGGGGGGGCCACCCTCCAGGCCACACCAGCCAAACCCCCACCCCACCCCATGCGCCAGCTCAACCCGGGTGGGGTGCTGTGACGTCACGCGCTACCCGTGGCCACTCCCTTAGGGCCACGAGGTGGCCACATGTTTTGGCCACATGCTTTGGCCACTTTCCCTGGACAGCCTAGGGCCACACCCAGTCGACACACGAGGAGCGAACTGGGTGTTCTGCAGCCAGAGTGGTAGTGACCAGGGAAATGTGTGTTGTGTTGAGGACTTAAAGAAACGTGAGTACAATAATCATTGTGTAACAGTGTCTCAGGACTAGTGGAAATTCCGGTAAAAGCTGTGTTGTCCCATAGCCCTGCCAGGCTAGGGAAGCAGCTGAGAGACATTAACGTAACGTAAACTCGGTAATGTAGTAGTTAGTCTCGTTATTAATAAATTGTTATGTTATAGAAAACGGTCTTTGATGTCAATTCTTCAACCATTCTTTTCCACCCATGTTCTGCTTTATACGATTGAATGTTGATGTGATCTTGATATGACGGCTCTTCTTGGGAATTCGAATTCCAATTCATAGCGCCACATCAAATATAAATATTTGATTGTGAGGAACCCCACTTGTTTACCACCCTTACCAACTTAGCACTTTTTGTCATATAAAGCGTTATATGACAAAAAGTGCTGGGACGACGGGACACCACGAGCGTAGCTTTCATCCTGTAGCTACACTTAGGTAATTACCTGCAGTACATACCGGTAGTTTAATACTCCTCTCCAGTTCATTTATAGCACAGTACTAAGTACAGTATTTTTAAGTGTGTTTTTACAAGGCCTCCAAATATGCTTAAAGAGCATATCTTGAAAATATAATCTTCAAAATAATATACAGTACATCACAATGCAACTTCCAAAATCTGACAACTTATAATTACCAACAGATTATAATTTTCATAGGCAATTTAGAGACATGTTAAACAATACAAAATTTTTACAAAATATCCTATGGCACTCGTTCCTGTTGTGTTTGAAGACCTACTGTATAGACCTTGTGTTTTCCTTGTGTTAGTACAATCTAACCTATCATTACTCAAGCATGTTCACTTTCACTGATGTTATCCTACTCATAAATCTCTTCCCAAGTCAATCTGTCTCATTCTAATACCCATCTCTTATAGCTTCCTGTGCATCTTTTTCTTCCTTTCCATCTTCATCACCTTAAACTTCTTAAGGTTGAAATCTAGCAGCTATGTAGGGGACCTGACGGCTGAGTGGATAGCACTCAGGGTTCATAGTCCTAAGGGTCTGGGTTCGATCACCGACGGAGGCGAAGACAAAGGGGTAGAGTTTCTTTCACCCTGATGCACCTGCTCACCTAGCAGTAAATAGGTACCTGGGAGTTAAGAGAGCAGCTATAGACTGCTTCCTGGGGATGTATGTGTGTGAATATTAGGATTAAGGACTTGCCCAAAACGCTATGCATGCCAGTGGCTGTACAAGAATGCAAGAACTCTTGTATATATAAATAAATAAAATCAAATAAATAAAAAAATGTGCCTGTCTACTCTTGCTGTTTGTCATGGTCATCTTCTAGTACTCTTCAATTTTACTCAGCTTGTACTCTCCTCAGTAGTTTTGTATCATCTACAAACACAGACAAACTCTCCCCTCCCCTCAAACTCTCCAAACTAACCCTAGGGATAATCAAGCATACCTTTACCTTTAAGGAAAAGAAGGCTCTGGTATGCCCCCACCTGGATTATTGCATCCAGGCATGGAGACCTAATCTTCAGAAAGACATAGCTGATCTGGAGAAAGTGCAACACCGGGCAACAAAATTTATTCCAGAGCTAACTCGTTTCTTGTATCAGGAACGGTTGAGGGCCACAGGGCTAATAACACTGCAAACCAGGCATGACAGAGCAGATCTCATTGAAACTTTTAAAATACTGAACAATTTGGAGGATTTTGATCTGGACAATTTCTTCAAAAGGTCAGGTGTAACACAAACAAGAAGCACAAGTTTCAAGCTCAACAAGCCACATTGTAGGACTGAGAACAGGAGATGCCTTTTCACCCACAGGGTTATAAACCCATGGAATTGTAACTATAAGGAGTGAAGGATAGAAGAAATTGTTTATGTAATAATCTAAGATGAGGTCTGATAAAGACCTTTTGTGCCCTCTGTAATGCTTTTGCGCTAACGCTCACAGGATGAGTATGGGGTGCACAATAAACTAGCCGCCTTCGGTGGCAACAAACAAACCTGCCAAAGCCGTAAATGCCAAAACTCAGTTGGGTTTTAAAACACAGATGGAAAAGATCATCAGGGGAAATGGAGGTACCAAGCTGGCGGCTTTCTGTCCTCGTCGAGGCCACTAGTATTAGTGGCCCTCAGGTAAATTCTATGGTAGGTCATTAAAATGTACAGTATTAAGAACACTAACAATGGGCTGAGGACTGAGCCTTCAAGGATTGTGCTTGCTGCATCTCTTCAGTCCAATGTCTTTCTCTGAAATGTGACCCTCAGTTTCCTGCTTGGTAGGTACTCTAGTATCCATTTAAAGTCTTTCCACTTAACCCAGCTTCCCTCTCCATCATGTGTTCTAGACTTTTATGGGAAATTGTATTAAATGTTTTTGGGCAGTCTAGGAATATTTAACGTATCGTGTCCTCTCTCCTATATTATTTTGACCTTAACATAAAACTGTAAAATTTGTTGGTTTAGAGAGAAAAAGTCAAATCCATGTTTTATGTTTAACCTCTCCAAATGCTAAACAAATAATTTAGTATTACAGTGGCCATACCTGGTTGATACCTGGTTGATGGGGTTCTGGGAGTTCTTCTACTCCCCAAGCCCGGCCCAAGGCCAGGCTTAACTTGTGAGAGTTTGGTCCACTAGGCTGTTGCTTGGAGCAGCCCGCAGGCCCACATACCCACCACAGCCCGGTTGGTCCGGCACTCCTTGGAGGAAACAATCTAGTTTCCTCTTGAAGATGTCCACGGTTGTTCCGGCAATATTTCTTATGCTCGCTGGGAGGGTGTTGAACAACCGTGGACCTCTGATGTTTATACAGTGTTCTCTGATTGTGCCTATGGCACCTCTGCTCTTCACTGGTTCTATTCTGCATTTTCTTCCATATCGTTCACTCAGTACGTTGTTATTTTGCTGTGTAGATTTGGTACTTGGCCCTCCAGTATCTTCCAAGTATATATTTTTTTATATCTCTCTCGTGTTCTTTCTAGTGAATACATTTGTAGGGCTTTGAGACGATCCCAATAACTTAGGTGCTTTATCGCGTCTATGCGTGCCGTATATGTTCTCTGTATTCCCTCTCTTTCAGCAATCTCTCCTGCTCTGAAGGGGGAAGTGAGTACTGAGCAGTACTCGAGACGGGACAACACAAGTGACTTGAAGAGTACAACCATCGTGATGGGATCCCTGGGTATGAAAGTTCTTGTAATCCATCCGATCACTTTTCTGGCTGACGCAAAATTTGCTTGGTTATGCTCCCTAAACGTTAGGTCGTCAGACATCATTATTCCCAAATCCTTTACATGCTGTTTTCCTACTATGGGCAGATTTGATTGTGTTTTGTATCCTGTATTATGTTTAAGGTCCTCATTTTTACCGTACCTGAGTACCTGGACTTTATCACTGTTAAACATCATGTTATTTTCTGATGCCCAGTCAAAAACTTTATTAATATCAGCTTGAAGTTTTTCAGTGTCTTCAGCCGAGGAAATTTTCATACTGATTTTTGTGTCATCTGCAAAGGATGATACGAAGCTGTGACTTGTATTTTTTTCTATATCTGATATAGACAAACGATAGACGATATATAGACGCTATAGACATGTTCTCGGCTCTCAATTGAGGATCCTGGGTTCACTTCCAGGGTGGGACAAATGGCTAGGTATGTTTCCTTTCAGCTAATACCTCTGATCCCCCTAGCAGAAAATAGATACCTGGGAGTTGGCAACTGATGTGAGGGTTGCATTCCGGGAGTCAGTCAGCAGTCTCACCTTAGGAGGTACCTTGACACCAGCCTAAAGTACAGTATATATATACATATACACGCACATGCATCCTGTCCCTGACAAAACAAATAATAAATTTTTATATTGCATATTAGCATGATTGCCTGTTAACAGAGTCTAAGGTAACCTTCATACACCTAGCAAGCTTCTTGTCCCAACAGTGGAAAATATAAACCACATTTCTGGCTCTCTTCAATACCTCATTACTGACCTGTGTCTAGCATTCCTGCCAAGTATCAGGCAGGAACTTCAAGATGATAACACACTCACCACTGCTCTCCTAAATGTTAAATTTAGTTAGGGTGCTGTGAGATAAATAGAAGAGATACTCACCAGAATATCTAGTGGAGGCTTAGTGACTGCAGGGAGAACATAGACCGTTTCAGCTGGGAAGTCGCCTCTTTCATTTGTTCTCTCACATCTACCAACACACCAGCTGGCATTCATAACAGTCTCCCCTGATGAGTCCTCCTCCAGAAGGATGAGGTCGCCCTTATTGAAGGTAAGGAATGACGAGTTTTCACCTGCCAAAAGAAAATCAAATATAATAATTACTTGCCAAGTTTGCCATAGATTTAATGACTTGTCTCTAAAAATGTGCTTTTAAAAAATAAAATCACAAAAACATAATGATAGAAACCACAGAAGGCCTATTGGCCATATGAGGCAGCTCCTATTTACATCCACCCAGACTCATTCATATACTGTACATGTCTAACCTACGTTGAAACTCTCCAGTGATCCCACATCTATTATGTTATCCGCTAATTTGATCCATAAATCAACAAGTCTGCTTCCAAACCAGTACTTATCAAGGTCTTTCCTGAACCTAAGCTTATCCCATTTAAATATCATACTTCATCCATTAAACTATCTTGTCAAACAACCTTCTCATATACACCAAACACTGCATTGTTTTCTGCCATTAGTGTGTATCACTCTTGTTTTCTTATATAAACTCATCTTTGAACTATGCCTGTATTAATTTTCTAAAATATTTCTACTCAAAATATGTAACTAATTTTTGTGAGCCCTATAATCTTGGATTAATCCAAGATTATAGGGATGAAAAATATTTCTACCTGACCAAATGCCTCACCTCTTGCAATTGTAAGGCTTATTATAGAAACAATTAGTGTAAATTTTCAGTTCAATTCAGACAGCTATACTCGTGCCACCAGACAACTTGGATGTGATCAAGCAGCCCGTCTTCTAAATAAATACCTAAAGTCCATTCCATACACCCGCCAAACCCCCTTTTTATGAATGAAAAACAGTTTACACACAACTCACAATTGATGACATTCCAAAACTTCCAGAACAAGTGCTTAACTAACGAATTTTGTTCAAACCACAACACTGTAAATGCATCAGCTGGAAGAGTAGTTTAGAGTAGTTAATAAATGGAATGCACTAGGAAGTGATGTGGTGGAGGCTGACTCCATACACAGTTTCAAATATAGGTATGATAGAGCCCAGTAGGCTTAGGAATCTGTACACCAGTTGATTGACGGTTGAGAGGCGGGACCAGAGAGACAAAGCTCAACCCCGCAAGCACAACTAGGCGAGTACCCACGTTCTACAAAAACAAATAATCGCCAACAGAACCTAAACACCTAACCTGTGCCTAAATATGTACAATATGGTAATAAAAAATAATATTAATTTATATATGAGAAAATTCCTGTTTTGAATGAACAGCATGTTAAAATTGATGAATGCGTCTTTGGGGTCAACCGTTGGATGGAATGGACTTGGTCTGAGGATGGGTTGGATCAAGTAGTATTTCCACATCACCCATGATGTAACTACTAAAGACTATCAAAGAAGTTATATTGGTAGTGCTGCACACTGACATCACAAAACAAATATCCAAGCAGTTGTAGAACTCTTGACAATAACCTCTCACCATAATGTCTGGACCAACACTAAATACTTATTGGGGTAGCACTCCCAAATATTCACTTGCCTGTTGACACCACTAAATATGTATGAAGGCTCCTGAAATTTTACATAGATGTTTTTTTATTTAATATGCCTTATGTTTCAGGGGCGAGACTTCAGCATTTCAAAAAACCAGCATTGAATGTAATGTAACGCCATTTTCTGAGCGAGACCCGGAAGCTTCCCGGAGCTATCCAGACTGATATGGATATATTAGACTTTGGCATCAGTTAATGTGCATGGTGTTCCATGTCTACCGGGGACCACGAGCCAGAATCTGGCCCCCTTAGAGAGGCATGAGGAGAAATGGCCTATAGAAGCCCCGTGTGGTTGGAACCATTCTATGTCTGCTATTGACTGGGTCAGACACCTAGTAAGGTAAATGCCCCAAAACAAACCCTAAACCACAGCAGTGATCAGCTTGTAGGGTTGGAACCATTCTATGACTGCTATTGACTGGGTCAGACACCTAGTAAGGTAAACGCCCCAAAACAAACCCTAAACCACAGCAGTCATCAGCTTGTAGGGTGCCCAAAGGGCATAGTGGCCACCTTCTACACAGCTAGACAAGTCATGCAAATGACGCCACCTCCGTCACCCAAATGGCTCCTCCCAACATAATCCTTTTGCTGTCATTACACTAATACACATGTTATATGTAAGTATATACATTTGTGTTCACCATAGAGAACTGAGCTGGTATGGTGAATGCAGACAATAACAGGTGGCCACACAGTCAGTAAACGACACTATCTCCCTCCCTTTCTCAGTATTATTCCTCCCACACAGCGCTAATTATCACAACAGTCGTAATTATTATCACAATCCTGGTTATTTTTTTCACAGTCAGGGGCCATCTGTAATACTGTCATTGCTAATAATAGCAGTTACATATTTATTTTGACATTTTTAGGCGATGCTGTGGTCATAAGCTGAGCAGCAATGCTGTTAGCTCATGCTGCGTGTGCCAGCCTTGGTTGCTCCCACAGTACTGTGGCTCTCACATTGGAGAATATTGTCCACGATTTTATATAAACATTGGGTCTGTTTACAAGAGCCTTGAGGAAGCTGATGTGAACCCTGTGTAGCTGCGGACCATTTGAATCGTGCCTGGCACCCAATGTCATATATATACGCCATGCGCACGATGGGACATCTGTAAAAAAAAAACGCCTCTGATGACTGCTCTGTCAACGGCCACATTTTGCCAAAATTCCTTGGCTTATTGTGGCCAAAATATGTCACCTACGATTTTTTTTCCTCCATGCTCAGGGAACACAAATTAACATTTTTAGGAGACGAAAAAAAAATTTAGATTTTTTTTTTTTTGCGCAAAGGGGTGTAAATCTCCTCAGGACCCCTTAGCAGCTTAAGGGTTAAATGTTCTTGCTCGAACATTTAGAAGTGCCTTGCCCGAAATGCTATGTGTATTAGTGGCTTTAGGCATAGTATGTACTAGCTCTATCTAGAAATCCAACATTCTCTTTGTAACTCATCTTGTATTTATTTTACCTGAATAAACATTTATTATTATTTATAAATGTACTTCTCTTTATTACAAAGTATTGCTCACCAGGGGCCTTGTAATCTTGCAATGCTATGACAAACTTGGATCGCTTCTTGAGGCCCTCGAGGAAGTACACCACCAAGTCCCGAATGTCCTCGCTGTTGGGGCTCTGGAAGGTAAACTCTTCTCCTCGCACAGTGGACAGAGTGAAAGTTTGTGTATAGACCTTCTGTGTTTTGTTACATGACACTGTAGTAATCTCTGGGAAGGACAGCTCCAGGAGAACCTGCTCTTGGTCATCCACAACATAAACACCAGTCCAGTTCACCGCAATGATCACATCATTTTTGGGCAAGTTTGGTCCAGAATATCTGAAGGGAACAAGCATATTAAGTCAAATTTAGGCAAAAACTATGCTATAATATGCAATCAATTCTTAACCTTAATATATGTCAATGTTAAAACATCATGAAACTTTCAAACCAAGACAAACTTGTTATTCAACTAAGGTTTTTGTATCATGGGTTAAAGAGAGTAACTGTTACCCAACTGGTGGAGGAGAAAGGGGTATTTACAAGATGTTAAGTATTTATTATGAGGTGCAAACCTTAGTTTTTTCTCCTTACCGTGGAGATCTGTTTTACCATTTTGGCAAGTGATAAATATTCTTCACTCTACATTTCTTATTTTTTAAATACATGTAATGTATGAATATAAGATCATCTTGTTTCAAGTCTTCAATTTAAAATACAGCGGTACCTCGGATTACAAGCGTCCCTGGTTACGAGTTTTTCGGATTATGAGCAGGATTTGCTCAGAAAATTTGGATCGGGATACGAGGTGTTGATACACGTACGGGCCGACCTAGCGCGTGATGGCAAGGCGATCGCACTTCAGTTTACCAGAGCCTTGCGCCCAGTGACTATCCCACCTGAATTCTTCACCAGGATTTACAGTCTTTTGACGGATTTTTGGCCATTTGAGCATAAAAGTTGTTATTATATATCTCATCATGGGTCCCAAGAAATCCAGTGGTAAGGTTCAACCTAAGATAATAGTTGTGAGTAGAGGCAGTAGAGGATGTCCCTTCCTCATTAAGAAAATATGTGAAGTATGGGAAGAACTGCAAAGTTTTGTTGAAAAAACTCACCCAGATAAAGCTGCAGCAGGCCATTACATTGATCTTTTAAATGAAATGTGATGTCTTACTACAGACAAGTGTTGCAAAGAAGGGAAAAACAATCTTCAATGGATTTTTTCGTTGTGAGAAAATCAAGCAGTGAGCCACAACCAGGACCTAGTGGTATATCTTGAGGTTATCTTGAGATGATTTCGGGGCTTTAGTGTCCCCGCGGCCCGGTCCTCGACCAGGCCTCCACCCCCAGGAAGCAGCCCGTGACAGCTGACTAACTCCCAGGTACCTATTTACTGCTAGGTAACAGGGGCATTCAGGGTGAAAGGGTATGCAAGCAAAACATGCCAGAGAGTGTACTCCAGAAAAATCTTTACTGCCAAATGTTATAATGGAAGGAAACTCCCCTTCCAAACAGTAACACCTCTCCTCCTCCCCCGTCCTCACCATCTTCCATATGCCAACATCAGTCATCAGCAAGGGTAAGTAATAACTTGCAAGGGTAAGTAATAACTCACTGAATTAGGTATAAAATTTAATTTGAAGTGAGGTTTTTGGGAGTGAGGTTTTTGGGTAGTCAGGAATGGATTAATTAATTTCCCATTATTTCTTATGGGGAAATTAGCTTCGGTTTATGAGTTTTCGGGTTACGAGCTGTCTCCAGGAACGGACTAAACTCTTAAACTGAGGTACCCCTGTACTTGTTTGTAATTCATTTGAATTCCTTGTATTTTAATGTAACAATTTCACTTTTAAAAGTGGATTTTATGACTTGATACCGCATCATCAAACTGAGAAGCTAAAAGCAGTGAATAACAGTTACTGCAACTATACAGTACAGTATTAATAGAGTATAGAAAAATTTAATATAACAAAATAAGCTTTATCAAATTATCAAATGAGTACATTAGATAGAGCAAGTGGCAACACTGAAAGAGTAAACCTATAGAGAAGATCAAAAAGACAGACAGACAGACTGGTCACAAGCATCATGTGAATCTCCTCAGACAAGCTCACACAAAACATACTAAAAAACTTGATGCCTTAGAGGCCTCCATACACGACACAGACAACTCGTAAGAACACTAATATTATTCAAGGAAAATATAACAGTTTAACTAGTAAATATAAAGCACAGGTACTCACCTAAATGCCTCATAGAACCTTGAGAATAATAGAGGCCACTTTAATTTTGCATAACTAACTACATCTTCCTTCACTTTGAGGGTTTGGACTCTCTCTTTAACATAGTAACTCTTTCTGTATGCTGCAACGACCAAGCTGGCCCAACGGTCAATGGCTTTATCCCCCGCAGACACACAGTAGTCTGGGATGTAGCCTGGGAGGTTGTTGAAGAGTCGGTCTGTATTCATGTCAGTTCCAAATTCAATGTAGTACTGTTGAGCAGCGATCATGGCCAGGTCCTCATCCTTGTCACAGCGATACTCGCCAAATTTAACACCACGCACAACCTAATGCAAAAAATATATAAATCAGTTAAGTATAATTTATGTATCAGAAACTTGACAACCAAGTCGAGGAATGGCAGAACAGAGAAATTTTAAAAAATTAGAAATAGAGTACAGAACAAAGAAATTTATAACTGAACGATGGAAGACGAGTAGTGGAACATTAGAGAACAGAGACAGGGAAGAGCCGAAAACTAGTATGAGGAGAGAAAAGGTAGTTTTATAAGAACAGATGATAGGCAAGAGGGAGGGATGAAGGGCTGGCCAGGAGGCAGAGACCGGCCAGGGGAAAGAGACCGGCCAGGAGAAAGAGACCGGCCAGGGGAAAGAGACCGGCCAGGAGAAAGAGACCGGCCAGGGGAAAGAGACCGGCCAGGGGAAAGAGACCGGCAAGGGGAAAGAGACCGGCAAGGGGAAAGAGACCGGCAAGGGGAAAGAGACCGGCAAGGGGAAAGAGACCGGCAAGGGGAAAGAGACCGGCCAGGGGAAAGAGACCGGCCAGGGGAAAGAGACCGGCCAGGGGAAAGAGACCGGCCAGGGGAAAGAGACCGGCCAGGGGAAAGAGACCGGCCAGGGGAAAGAGACCGGCAAGGGGAAAGAGACCGGCAAGGGGAAAGAGACCGGCAAGGGGAAAGAGACCGGCAAGGGGAAAGAGACCGGCAAGGGGAAAGAGACCGGCAAGGGGAAAGAGACCGGCAAGGGGAAAGAGACCGGCAAGGGGAAAGAGACCGGCAAGGGGAAAGAGACCGGCAAGGGGAAAGAGACCGGCAAGGGAAAAGAGACCGGCAAGGGGAAAGAGACCGGCAAGGGGAAAGAGACCGGCAAGGGGAAAGAGACCGGCAAGGGGAAAGAGACCGGCAAGGGGAAAGAGACCGGCAAGGGGAAAGACACCAGCAAGGGGAAAGAGACCGGCAAGGGGAAAGACACCAGCAAGGGGAAAGACACCAGCAAGGGGAAAGACACCAGCAAGGGGAAAGAGACCGGCAAGGGGAAAGAGACCGGCAAGGGGAAAGAGACCGGCAAGGGGAAAGAGACCGGCAAGGGGAAAGAGGCCGGCAAGGGGAAAGACACCAGCAAGGGGAAAGAGACTGGCAAGGGGAAAGACACCAGCAAGGGGAAAGAGACCGGCAAGGGGAAAGAGACCGGCAAGGGGAAAGAGACCGGCAAGGGGAAAGACACCAGCAAGGGGAAAGAGACCGGCAAGGGGAAAGAGACCCGCAAGGGACTGGCAAGAGGGGAGGGACAAGAGGGGTGAAGGACTGATAAAAGGGAAAGAAGACAGTGAGCACATGTATGAAATAAACATTAAGCACTCAAGAATAATATATTTAACTTCATAAAGCTTAAACCCGGGTTGAATACAAGGAGCGCGAGAGCATCTCACCTGCTGATATATGAGGTTGGTGGCAACAGGGTCCTCGGTGGGATCATGCCAGGGGGCAAAGATCTCCTTGCGGAAGAAGAGCCTCCAAGGGGCATTCCTTTCCTGGGCGCCTTGTTCTTTAGCGTATTGCTCACACTGGCTGATAGCATCCATAACGTGGTCACCTCCACTGCCTAATGACGATACCTGTCAATGAACACAAATGTCCACTTTAATTCTTGCCTAACATTTATGTAAACTTTGCTCAATCTGAATTTATGAAAATGACCTCCCAAAAGAGAAAGGGTCATATATGCCACTGATTGCAGAAAATACAAAAAATTATACGAAGGGCGAGGATTGAAGAGGATGGCACAAGATTATATAGGAGAACAATGGCTACAGATATGGGTTAACAAATGGTTATTGCAGTCTAAACAATATACAGTATGTTAACATTTATGTAAATTCCCTACAGAGCTGCATGTACTATTTATATAACAGCCATCTTGTTAGTGTTAGGTCTTCCCTAGGTACTCTGCATATCATGGGGCTCTATACAAATTTACCCATTATATTAACTACGTATTTTTTCATAAGTTGTGCTTTTTTTTTAACAAAATTTCAGTGTTTTTATGTTTTAATCATCCAAGATATAAGAGTAAAAATACTCCAATTAGTCAATCATGTATGAAGATCTCCAGAGGAAGACAACTGATCATTTACCTTATCAAAGAGAGCAATATAGAGGGAGAAGCCAAACTGGTCACGTAGGATTATCTTGTCGGAGAGTTGGTTGCACAGTTCACGGGCCGTTGTCGCCGAGTCTGCATATAATGTTTTGGTGTTTCCGTCCATGAATGTGATGGGTAACATCAGTGGCTTCTTGGATTTGGTGGCCTAAATGGAATGAGACATTCATCACTGATACACCATTTCCAACTTTCATTATTAGGGAAATTTGTCAAAGTCATCATTATGGAACCATTATCTCCTTTTCATTAGGCATGAAGGAGGAAGGCATATCATGGAAGGTGAGAGGAGAGCAGGATAGAAAATGCCAAAAGATACTCAAAATGACACCCATCCATTCATTCCACAGTATCTAGAACACTGAGCAGCATCACTAAGAACCAGCACAGAAACACCAAATAAAATATAATAAAAATTATCCACAGCAGCACTTCATAGGACAAAGATTTATGGGACTGAGGAACCTTAAGTATACAGACACAACTAAGACAACCAATCAGGGAGATGCATTAATTTTTTTTCTACTAAGCAACTATTTTTTTTTTTAACTACATTCATCCTGCTAACCTGTAACTCCAACCAGCTTGGTGGCTGGTTCCTGGTTCCATTAGCAAATGTTCTCTTCAGTCTCTCCTCACAATAGGGAGCGTAGCCTGGGGGGCCCTCACGAATGAAGGAGAGCAGGTACTTGACAAAGTCCTCTGATGGAGCAAAGCAGCCAACACACAAGGACAGTAAAATCCAGCCTCGTGCATGTGAAGATTTTGATGGATTATTGCTCAGCTGTTTGCATATCTGGCAGTACACTTCATCTCTGTGGAGTGATGATCATAATCTTAGATGTATATATAATGTAGGAGAGGATACAAGGTCTGAAGAAAGATTTGTTAATTTATAAAATACCAGCATAGAATGTAATGAAACGCCATTTTCTGGGTGAGACCCAGAGGCTCCCGGGAGCTATCTAGGCTGATATGTAACTATTAGCTTTCTGGCATCAGTCAAAGTGCATGGAGTTCTTGTCTACCAGGGACCACGAGCCAAAACCTGGCCCCCTCAGAGAGGCATGAGGACCAATGGCCTATAAAAACCCTGGTGTGGTTGGAAGCATTCTATGTCTGCCATCGACCGAGTCTAGCATTCAGAAAGGTAAGCGCCCCAAAACAAACCCCTATTCTCGTGAAAATAATAAGCAGAACGAGTGGACAGAACTCCCCAAATGAAATCTAGCAAATTAGCATGACATCACGTCACCGTGCCCCCATCTGTGCAACCCCCCTCCCCCCTCTCTGGGAGGGGAAAGGGGGAGCCCCAGACCCCTTGCGCCGACGATCCAACCAGCAGTTCTTAGGCTGGATGTCAAAAATATGCAAAAACCCCGCCGACCAGAGGGAGGGAGGGAGGGAGGGAGGGAGGGAGGGAGGGAGGGAGGGAGGGATGCCAAGGAGCCCCTTTCTCTAGTGATTTTGTTGGTTTGCTTTTTTGTACCATTTCATCTATCTTAGGATAATATTCTCCAGTTTATTCCAGTCTCATCAGCATAAATTTCTGTTGATAATTGTTCTCTGTTTATGATCGCCAGAAACTAGTTTTTATATACATGTGCAGCAGTGCTGTTGGCAGACTGCCGCTCACCTATGTCCTTGACTCGTCTGATTCCACGATAGCTTTTAAATGATTTTCATCACTCGGCAGTATGCCAACTATTTGGGCACCTGACAGCTGGGTGGACAGTGCTTCGGATTCGTAGTCCTGAGGTTCCGGGTTCGATCCCTGGTGGAGGCAGAGACAAATGGGCAAAATAATTCTTTCACCCTGATGCCCCTGTTACCTAGCAGTAAATAGGTACCTGGGGAGTTAGACAGCTGCTACGGGCTGCTTCCTGGAGGGTGTGTAACAAAAAGTAGGCCTGGTCGAGGACCGGGCCGTTGGAACGCTAAGCCCCGAAATCATCTCAAGATAACCATCTCAAGATGCCAGCATGACAGTTATATGGATTTCCCTCATAGAAAACCTTGAATTTTCCGTAAGAAGCTGTCCTGGGACAGGTTTTTTATTTTGATCTCACTGTTATCGACACTTCACTTTATGATAGCTTATTACTTTCTTATTTGAAAAGCATTAATAATTCTCATTCTCTATTTCCTTTGTAATATCACTCAAAGTTGTAGTTGGTATGTATTCAGCACAGAAGAGAACCTTAAGAGACACCATTCTCAAAACTTTCTAGATAAATCACATTTCTTCACAATTAGTAACATGTTCCCTCTTCTTTATTTTGGTAGTTAAAGTTCTTTCTGAAACATTCCTGGTGTTTTGAAAGTACACTGCAGAATGATGTTGATAAGATTGTGTGACATACTCAAGGTGTGGATGAGAGTTCAACAAACTGTTTCTGAGCCAACATTAATAATACCACCGCATGTACACCTCTAGGGGGATGGGGGGGGGCAAATACAGCAACTATTGGCCTACAAAATCTGCTCGGCCAAAGGTTGGGCAGCCAACTAAGGGGTTGTATTCATTATTTCCACGAAAATGACTTGACAAACTATAGTCCAAATACGAGGGGTAAACAAATGAAACATTTTTGAAAGTGGTATCATTGCCTGTATTACATCAGATATAATATAAATATTGTATATTTATATACAAGAAGATACACAGTTATTTAATTACAAAATTTAGTGATTATGCAAACATATTAACATCAGAGTAGTGAACAGATGGAATGCATTAGGCAATGATGTGGTGCAGACAGACTCCATATACAGTTTCAAATTAAGATATGATAGAGCCCAGTAGGCTCAGGAATCTGTACACTAGTTGATTGAAAGTTGAGAGGCAGGGCCAAAGAGCCAGAGCTCAACGCCCCCTCCCAAGCACAAGTAGGCGATTACAACTAGGTGAGTACATGCAAAGGGTCCCCTAAATTTTAAAGCACAAAATAAAGTAAACCCTTAGGCCAGATTGACCTTTCAGCTTTATGTTTCCCTGACCTTTGTCTCTATCCCTAACACACACACAAACAGCAACCTCCATCACTGCACCACTTCTCTCTCATGCCAACAATCACTGACATGTGATGTTCATGATACTTTCTAAATATAGTCATGTCGTTTACTTTTGAGAATATCTGGTGGTTCTAGATAAACTGTCACCTGAGGATCACATAAAGAACATTGTGCGAGGAGCCTGTGATACGCTTTCCAATTTCTGAGTTGCTTTTAAATACTGTACACGGATGGTGAATACTTAAGAAACTGTTCACAACCTTTGTGAGAGAAAAGTTTGAATATGCAGCAATTGTATGATACCCATATCTTAGGCAGCACATCAACAAACTGGAAAAGGTGCAAAAAACCAGCGTTGAATGTAATGAAACGCCATTTTCTGGGTGATTCCCGGAGGCTCCCCGGAGCTTAATAGGCTGATATGCTAATGTCAGACTTTGGCATCAGTCATGTGTATGGAGTTCTATGGGCCTACCGGGGACCACGAGCCAGAACCTGGCCCCCTCAGAAGAGGCAAGGGGAGCAACGGCCTATAGAAACCCCGGGGTGGTTTGGAAGCATTCTATGTCTGCCATCGACCGGGTTAGGCACCCAGAAAGGTAAGCGTCCCAAAACAAACCCCTATTCTGGTGAAAATTGCTACCACAAGCCGAACAAGTGGATAGAACTCCCCTAAAATAAACGAGCAAACAATCATGACGTCACACGTTGCCGCGCCGCTTTCCACGTCCCAGACCCATCGTGCTCGCTAACCACCCCCAGTTCTGAGGCTGAATGTCAAAAAACGTGTAAAACCGCCGACTGGAGGGAGGGAGGGAGGGATGCTGGGGAGCCTCTGGGATTTACCCAGAAAATGGCGTTTCATTACATTCAATGCTGGTTTTCTGGGGGGGGGGGGTCCCCTTCGGCTCCCCAGAGCTAACTCCCCACAGAGGAAAGTAGAGGGACCCACCTGGGAGGCGGTCGCCGCTCACTCTAAGTCGGGCCAACCGGCTGCAACTGTTGATCCAAAGCGACACAGGCCCGAGTAGGCCCAGGAACGCGCACGAGATAACAAGCAGCCAGGACCCTGCTTGATCCTCAAAAACCCTGCGCCCGAATGACAGCCCAGGACATGTTCCCAAAAACAGCAGCAAGAGCCGCGAACTTGCGAACATGGACACGGGGAGAGACCGCAGGCTGGCTAGCCATAATAATCCTGCGGACGACCCAGGAGACCCGCACCCGCAAACAGGGAAGGAGGGAAACCGGATCAACCCGAAGCGCGACCCAGGACACAGAAGCCGTGGCGTGCAAAGAACGGTGGAGGGTAGCCACCGGACACCAACATGATGCACCCCCGGCCAAACCAACCAGGCATCGACAACCAAAAGACCCCTCCGGAAAGCAGCCGACTCAATCTCCGCCAGAAAAGAAGGAGACTGCTGCAACAAACCCCATCACCATAACCGAAGAAGCAGAAAACTCCTGTGCCGGAGGAGAGCAGGAAGCACACCAACCCGACCTCCAGAGGCCAAGGCCAACAGAAAAAAGAGCCTTGGAGAAACAATCCAGAACCGAAGGGGCCACAACAAACTGAGAAGAAGATAAGGGAGCACTCTGTCCAATGATCAGGACCATTCAGGCGGCGCATGAGCAGGTTGGAGGTGAAACAACACCTAAGGCAGCATGCTAAATGGAGCAGAAGTAACCTTAATACCAAAAGCAAGCTGAAGCGGCTCCACCAGCGCCGCACGATACGAGGCGACAGCATGTGGCAAAATGACGGCCCTGAACCCCCAAAGGAGAAGGACAAGACCATGCCAACAAAACACAGAACTGAAGAAGGGACAGAAGGAAAAAGGAAGGACCGCCAAAAATCCCCACACTGCCGCCAAGAAGAAGAATGCAGGTGGGACACCATCAACGAAGCCACCTGATCAACAGAAAGGGAGAGACCCGAGGCAGAGCCGAACCAGCCCCGCCACAGACCAAACGAGCCGAGAAGAGGCGGAACTGCGGGAAGATCTTGGGTGCGACCACCGAGCAAGAAGAGCCGGAAAACCGAGCTGGCAAAGGAGGAGGTGGAACGTCTGCCGGACAAAAATGTCCCAACACCAGCGAGCTCGCCAGGAGGTCTGAGACCACGGCCCCGACCGAGTCTCCAGGGAAAGGATCCTGCGAGACGCAGAAAAAGTCAACAGGCAGGGAAAGCCAGGAACCAGAAAACCAAACCTGGCAATCGGAGAGCCAAAAGGCACAGCAACAACACACAGTTGGTGGTCACGTCCCAACACAAGACCAAAACGAAACAGTGCAAGAGTCGCTACGAGACCATCATCTGAACTGAGGGGTATGAGCGAAGATGAGGGCCACACACACCCCCAGGCGGCCCATTCCACCCCAGGTGACTACCACACCAGCGAGCACAAGAACGACTGCCGACGGAACCGTGGACATCCTCAAGAGAAAACTAGATAGTTGTCTCCAAGGAGAGCCGGACCAACCGGGCTGTGGTGGATATGCGGGCCCACGGGCCGCTCCAAACAACAGCCTGGTGGACCAACTCCCACAAGCCAAGCCTGGCCACGGGCCGGGCTTAGGGAGAACTCCCAAAACTTCATCAAGCAGATATCAAGAAGACGACAGGAAGGAAACTGCACGACACTGGGAGACGGAAGAACCAGAGGGGGACACCACCACCACAAACAAGACCCCTCACAGGAAGGAGAGGGTAGATAAAGACGTCCCAGGGGACACAGGTGGAACAGATGCCCAAGTAGCAGGAGAGATCACAAAGGACTCTAGTGTCAGGAGGGGAAGACAAAGGGAAAGCTGGAGGAAAGGATGAGCTGGAGGTCAACCCCCCACACAGCGTCAAGAGGAGAGACGACAGAGCCCAGCAGGCTCAGGAAGCCATACAGAAGTCAGGCGAGAGGAGAGACCAAAAACCGAGCTCAACTCCAGCAAACACAACCTGGCGAGCACACCAAGGTAAGTACAGAAACCACGCATATGGCAGGTGAGCTACAGAGGAGCAGGATGAAAGAGTGAAAAGCTCAACCCTTCAAGCACAACGAGGCAAGGATAACCAGGGAAGAACAGAGAATCCAACGAACCTGGAAGGGCTAAGCCAGGCACTGCAAGGCAGGCAAGGAATGAGTGACCCAGAGAAGATAATCAGAACAATTAGCACAGACAAAGAAGGCCCCTGGAGGAAAACATGCAAGGGCCAACCAAAACGCCACAACCAAACCCCAACATGCACCCTCGGTAACAAAACCCTCATCAAAATGGCACCTCATAACATCCAGACATAGGAAACTGTACCTCATAACAGTCACCACCACAATTGTACCATGTAACCCGTGGAAGCGGGGCCCCGGGACTAACTCAAGCATGGGTCGGACATGCATACGAGTGGGATTGGATGGGTACAATGAGGAGCTGTCCCGCATGGGCCAAGAGGCTCCCGCAGGCACCTGTGTCCTGCCGTTACCACCTTTGCACACCAAAAACCAAGAATCAACGCCTGGCTGAAAGACGCCAGACCACATAAACTCACCTGCAGGATGGAGGCACAAACGTATCACGACACAACGTAGCCGAGAAGATGCCGGGAGCACTGCCAGGGGAAGAAGGCCTGAGCCGTACACGCAGAACGAGAGAGGAGAGACGAAGGAGGCGGCCCGCACCCATAACACGGGGAAAACCCCGGCATCCACCCCATAACCACAACCCAGAACACCCCAGTAGCTACGGGGCACAGACCGGAGAAGCGAGAATAATTAGAAGCGAAGCACCCAAGAGAAAAGGATGCAAAACACGAGCACTCGTGCACACCGCCCAGACCAAAACAAACTTCCACGGCGCACACGCACAACCTGCCCGGCAGGAAGGCACCAACAAGAACTACTGCACAAGAAAAGTAGCCCAAACAGCCTGTGACTCGAGGGATGGGCGCAGGGGCAGAAACAGCCCAGCGCATGGGAACAGAAGTGAAGACAGGAAGCAGCGACATACATATCCGGTGAATGTAAGGAAGACAAGGAACCGAAGCAGCAACCCAATTGGGCTACAAGTAGCCCAAACTGGCACCCCGGACAAGGAGTATGTAAAGAAAACAAACAGTGCCAAGACCGAGGACGTAGAAAATCACAGGAACAAAAGAGCAAGACAGGACCGAAATCCCAGAATAAACCCGGAAGGGGACCAACAAACCCAGAAAAGACCGGAGGGAAGCCACACCGAAAGACGCCAGATGTTCCAATAATACGGGAAATAGGGAAAACCTTCCCGAACCTTCGAGAACACACACAAGCAAGCACAAACCACGAAGGCTCCTAAAGCACAGTCGCACCTGAGACCAAAAGTCATGCAGAACCCCCAAAAGAAAAGGAGAACATGACAGGGAAGTCCCGTCCAAAGAAAAGGGGTGAAAAAACGCAAAGAGCACCCACAAACAGGACGGAACCAACGGACTAAAGGAATAAGGAACCGAGCCCGGGGAGGGGCCGACGCCCAACAACTCGTACAAAGAGGGGGATGAACCCATTCCTCGTAACCGCAAGCCCCGCTCGAAGGGTAGAACAACCCCGGCAGGTACCAACGAAGCCCGGGGCTCCTCAGGCAGCCCCTCCCCAGCCCCGGGAACCCACACATCAGGCCCCGGGGCCAAGCCGTCCCCCCAAAGCCCCAGCCTCAAGAAAACTGGGGCAGCTGCGAAAAATACCAAGGAAGGGAGCCCACTGGCAGACTCGTACAACACAGCTGGAGGAACAGGCTCGAATGCCCCCGTCACTACCCTGGATGGGGTATTCCCCGAGACCACCCGAATCTCAAAACCACGGAAGCCCCGCCCCGACCCCGAAACCACAGACGGTAAGGACCCAGATGCATGGAGGGAAGGGGGAATGAACAAACTAGACCGCAGCAAGGGAAAGACAAGGGGGCGTGGAAGGAAACCGAAGCAACCAACACCCCCAAGCTCCATCACCAAAACGAGGCAGTCTTGGGGCTTCCAGGGAGCAAACAACCAAGAGCGTTGCCAAACCGAAACACGATGCGCAACGCCTGTGCTGCCTGTACCCACATAGTCAGCAAAAGACTGGGTAAACAAGCCACAAACAAGCAACAAAACTTGCAGGGCTCCAGGTCGAAGGTGCCACCGACCCCACAGGCAGCAGACGGAGGCAAAACAGTGAGAGTCACCCTGAGACAAAGGGACAGAGCAACCCTCGAACTCGCACAAAGCGAGGGGGGACCCCGAGGTCACATCCATCGGACCCACGCGTTCCTGTGGGGTTTTCCCAGGGTCCTGAGCATTTACTTGAAGAGGACTCGCACTCAGGTAAACCCAGGCAGGGTACTGCTAACCAGCGCCCAAAACTACCAAACAACCTTCTAAGAACTGAACCCCCGGGACGTGTACACTCACGGGGACCTAGCAGGGGGTACCACCAGAAGAAGGAAGAGTACTTAGTACACAGGGGGCAAGAACCAAGGCAAGAACCCCCACCAGGCAGAAACAAAAATAAAAAGAAAACCCCGCAAGAGGACAACATACCCAGGCGGAATAGAGCCGGCTGCTATGATTGGTGAAAACTAGCTGTGCAGTACCCTGCTCCCCGCCAGTGCAAACTGCCCCCTACCCCAAGGCGAACAAGGGAGACAGAACACCCGAGCACACAAGGGGCGGCCGAAAACCAAGCAGTAAATGGCCTAGCAGGGGCAGGACCCAAGGAACTTGTGGAAGGGAACCCCAAGCCCCAAGGGCAGCACTTACAGGGCACCTAGGGAAGGAAACCCTATGCGTATGCAGCCCTAGTACTGAAGAAACACTCCCGG
This sequence comes from Procambarus clarkii, assembly GCF_040958095.1. Lineage (NCBI taxonomy): Eukaryota > Metazoa > Arthropoda > Malacostraca > Decapoda > Cambaridae > Procambarus > Procambarus clarkii. The sequence goes on from NC_091192.1 coordinate 15,107,437, forward strand.
CTCACGCACCACCTAGAAGACAGACACCACACTCTAGGTACAGTGCTGAAACAACCACTGGAGCCGGAGCACACGACCTCAGCCTTTAGCATCAGCCTTAGAACTGGGGGGTGGATAGCCGGCGCGATGGGTCTGGGGCTCCCCCCTTCCCGCTCCTGGGGAGGGGGGGAGCTGCACGGACAGCGGCGCAGTGACGTGTGATGTCATGATTGTTTGCTCGATTATTTTAGGGGAGTTCTATCCACTTATTCGGCTTGTGGTAGCAATTTTCACCAGAATAGGGGTTTGTTTTGGGACGCTTACCTTTCTGGGTGCCTAACCAGCTCGATGGCAGACAGACTGCTTCCAACCACACGGGGGTTTCTATAGGCCATTGCTCCCCTTGCCTCTTCTGACGGGGTTAGGTTCTGGCTCGTGGTCCCCGGTAGGCCCATAGAACTCCATACACATGACTGATGCCAAAGTCTGACATTAGCATATCAGCCTAGTAAGCTCCGGGGAGCCGATGGGGCTCCCCCCAGAAACATGCAAATAAATGGCTTCTGGAACTGAAAGACAAGAGCCACGACGAGAGTTAGAGACATTAAATATGACATAGCTAGAAGATAGAAGGAAAAGAGGCGATGTGATCACTATGTACAAAATAGTAACGAGAATCAACAAATTTATTAAGAAGAATTCTTGAGACCTGGAACTTTAAGAACATGAGATCATAAATTTAAGCACATTAAACAAAACTGCTGAAAAAATATTAGGAAATTCACTTTCACACAGCAGTACATGGTTGACACAAGTGAGAAGGTAGTGGAGGGAAAAACCTTCAATAATTTCAAAGCATTATATGACAGTGTTGGGAAGATGGGACACTATGAGCATAGCTCTCATCCTGTAACTACACTTGGGTAATTACATATTATTGAAGGGCAATAATAGTTTCTATCATGTTTCAATGTCAGCCATCCAGAAGTTAGTTTCTGAAAAGTTTTTGACTACAAGTCACAAGGGGAGACAGACACAAAGAAGCAAAGCTGAGATGACCAATATACCACCACTACTATCTTTTCTACTGTAAACAGGAATGGAGGTACCATCACAAAAAATAGAGAAGTACAGTATTATACAAATATGAAAATACTTTAGTGTGAGTATTAAGTGTGAGGAAGGGCATACTGGAGTAAAAGTGTTAACAGTCACAGCTGCTTGCTCTACATCCAACAACTTCTATACAAGATAAATGGTTCTTATTTTCCCACCTGGTTGATACCTGGATACCTGGTTGATGGGGTTCTGGGAGTTCTTCTACTCCCCAAGCCCGGCCCGAGGCCAGGCTCGACTTGTGAGAGTTTGGTCCACCAGGCTGTTGCTTGGAGCGGCCCGCAGGCCCACATATACCTGGTTGATGGGGTTCTGGGAGTTGTTCTACTCCCCAAGCCCGGCCCGAGGCTAGGCTCGACTTGTGAGAGTTTGGTCCACCAGGCTGTTGGTTCTTTCTTTCTCAGGTCAAATCTTTAGTGTAGAAACTCTCCTTATTACTGTATTATTATAGAGTAATGACATAGTAAGAAGTAATAATCACTATTATTACCTTAGTTCTGCTCTCAAGATGCCGTGGCCAATGATGAAGTGCAACTTTTCCAGGTTAGAGGTTGGCCTGGAATCTAACCAGGAAGAGTAGCTCTCAGCAGTGTACTCGTCCTCTTGTAGGCGTCGCCGCACATCCTCCCCGAGCTTGTTCTTTCTCTTCAGGGTCAGCGACACTAGCTTGTGGCGGATGCTGCGGTTCTTTTGAGACATGTACACAACCTAACATACACAAATAGAAAGGAAGTCTTACACTTACAAGTATACTCACAAATACAGTAACTATGTACCCTTGTGTTAAACTTAAATTGAATATACAGTACTATAATATTTGTAGTCATAAATGTACAAGTGTTGACATTTATACACTTGTACCATTCATGTCAAAACACTTTTAGGTTTTAAAATCCACCTGGAGAGGATCTTCATGGCAAATGGAGCACCTTCAACAACCCACCGGTTTCCTGCCCTCGTTGAGGCCACTAGTATTCACCTAGTTGTGCTTGCAGGGGTTGAGCTCTGCTCTTTCTTTTTCTATTTTTTTTTTTATCCCCCCCTAACAGCTGTCTAATGCCCAGGTACCTATTTACTGCTAGGTAACAGGAGCCTCAGGGTGAAAAAAACCTCTGCCCTTTGTTTCTCGCCGGCGCCAGGAATCGAACCCCGGACCACAGGATTACAAGTCAAGCATGCTGTCCTCTCAGCCACCGGCACCCATGACTAGTGTTACTGGCCTCAGGTAAATCAGGTAAATTAAATAATGTTATTCATAAAATAGCTGTGTATTTATAATTAACTTTGTTTAGAAATTTTAAGTATATTATTCATTCAAGAGAAAGGAAATATTAATTGCCTAATTCTGATTATAATTATAAATCAACTATTCTTATAAAATAAAGTAAGGTTCATGGTGGCAATTTTTTTTAATAATTAATAATAATTTGTTTTGTCAGGAGCAGACAGCCTGTGAGGTCCCCACCCACTAAGGTTCAACTACTGACCCTCCCCAGGATGCAACTCCACAACAACTGACTAACTCCCGTGTACCTATTTAATGCTGGGTGAACAGAATTGATAGGGAATATGCCCAACCATTTCTGTCCCGCCTGGAATTTGAACCTGGGATTCCCAATTATGAGTTGAGAATGAACTCGACTGGTGTATTCGTCACTAAATACATTACAAAAGACAAGAGCTCATAAATAACTAATTCAGTTTCCATAGTTCCATGTTTATACTGAAGAGATAAAACTACAGAATGTAAAAGGAAATCGTCTCAGTGGATGTTCCTAGCAGAATGTAAAGAGCTCATCCATTAAGAGACTAATAAATTCAGTTTTATATTAAGATAAGGATGTGTCAAACTATAGAGGTATACAGGTACTGCACCAAACCAAGGTGCAGCACTTAACAAAAGAGCCACCAGCATGCCAGAGACTCGTTCATCCTACCAGATAACGTCATGGTACAATTAGTTTGTCTTCTCCTCCAAATTTGATAGTGTATGTTTAGCAAATATCTATTTCACAACTCATAAGGTAAACTACACATTTTTTACCAATATACTATATCACCATGTTCAAATTATAAGCCTATTTTAAGCCAAATTTTATCCAATTTATGTTTAAAACTGTAAGATTGATTTACATTGTTTTACACCTGTTCATTCCAGTAATTATTGCAACAATTTGTGTAAAATGTTATGAATAAAGTTTTTAATGCAAAGTTTGCCCCCTCTCCTTAGTACAGTAATATAATAATAAACTCACAGGATCCATGCCCATCATCTGAGCCTCCTGGAACTCCTTGCTCTTGATGAAGTTCCTGCCCAGTGTGGCCGAAACCTTGGACATGACCGAGGTGTTGTCTCTGTCCATCATGTGGTACTTGGGTTCAGCCATGTCACCCATGAAGCGCAGTATCGTAATCCACAACGCCAAGGCTGCCTGGGGGGACACAATGAAGGCACTTAATTCTCCTTCCATCTTTGGTTCGATTTATACAGTTGTAACAGTCTTGAATACAAAATTTATTACAATACACTTTCCACAACATTTATGAAAACTGAAAATGATGTCCTCTATTCTTATTCATGGTTAATGGTATAACATGTACATATTAACTTTATGTCGTTATACTGTACTTCAAGATGGGTTAACACTTGTAAATTGACCTGTGGAACAGTTTACCCAAGAAGCTATCAAAACACACTTGCCACCAAATTCTTTAATACACCTTCAAAAAGTGACAAAATAGTAGGGAATCTTTTTCAAACTGTGAGCTTCCTGCCCCCCTACCAACCCCCCACTAGACACACTAGACACATTAACAGTTGGCAGTGATCAGGTAAAACAACGCCACAGGACACTCACCAGCTGGTCTCCCTGTGTCTGGAGCTGCAACAGTGGCTGTTTGAGTTGTTTCCGTGAATACTGGTGGTTGACATTGCCCTGGAAATAAGTTGTTGCATATTTCTGGAATTTGTAGCTGGAAAGGTCCTCAATCGGCTCTGTAGAATGGGGTATTGTTGAAATGATCTCATCCTCTGACTCCGTTTCCTTACCAGGAGGAGGTAGACCCTGGAAATAACAAATATATTTTGGAAAACAGAACAAATAAAAAGAATTAAGTGATAGGAAGCCAATGATATGAAAAGGAAGTTAACTACAAGTTTCAAAAGACTACTGAATATTATTTGCAAGTAACTGTCATACAGCATTTTAATACTCTATTTCCAAAAATGCTCAAATATATTTTTCACATCTGACAAGTTAAAATAAGTTATAATAAAACATTGAAGTACAACTTTCACAGTTACATATAAACTGTAGTCAAATTATAATGTTTCTCTTTACCGGGAAGGCTGTTGTAGAAGCGTGATTATTAGGTGTAAATTCTGGGATGAGGAAGCCAAAAATCTCTTCCACCAATTTGGAGTCATCAACAGGCTCGTCTCTCTGCCTCTCAGCCTCTTGCACCTTAAGTCTATTGCGGGCCATCATCTCCCGCTCCTCCTGGGAACGCAACTCCTCTTCCAGCTCTAATTCCCTCATGCGCTCCTGTACACATTACAACATGATTACTGACCGAGTGGAATGCTTCCTGTGTCCTCAATTCCTGCCTGAAAGCTGACGAGCTCTAATAGACACTTGACATTTAACCATTTCATTATAACCACCAAACTTGTTACTTGTAATTTTTGTTAAATTCTCAATCAATCCATAATCAAAAGTTACAAAAACATCAATACCAGTAATGTATTTGCTTGTTATAGTCTAAAAATTCACAAGGCCACTTTTAATACATGCTGCTACAATGAGAATAAATGCAAACTACTGACTGGCGATACAGTATAAAACAGCACCCTAGACACAGGCGAAATTTGAGAAATAAGGAAAATGGCAATCGTAATGCAAGTCTTTAAGAAGACAGACAAGAGTCACCGATTTATATGCTAGTGTATAATTAGTGGCTTCAAAAATACTGTATACATGTATTGAACCTAATAACTTACCACTAATGTATAATATGATCCTTTGAATATCTTATAAACAAAATATTATCATCATCATTAATAACCCTCCCTGGAAAGGTAATGGAGAAAATTAGATACAAAATATAGTAGAACAATGGAAAAACTATACGTAAGTCTGCCTATTGTCCGCACCCTGTCTACAGACAACAACATTTTTTAGTCTTGACCCTCTAAAACTCATATTTTTAACAAGTACATAAAAACTTGTAAAGAAATTCCAGCTTGAGAAGGAATAAAAACATTCAGATATTAAAAAGAATTACTAATTGAGACACTCACATTGAAATTCCTCTCGGCAATCTCCTTAGCCTTGCGCTTGTCCATCTGCTTCCTGAGCGCTCGCTCTTCCTCTTCCTTCTGTCTGGCAGCTTCTACCCTCAGCTTCAGCTTCAGATATTGCCGACGTGCAATTAATCCTCTTACCTGGGCCTGGATTTTGGTCACTGCCCACATCTTGCGCTGGAACTCTCTTCGCACAAGGTAACCTCGGCATCGAGCCTGCAACAAACATCAATTCTTCTTTTCAGTAATCTCCCTCTGCCATGATATATCATGACAAGCTTTGTCTTCCTTACCATTCATTAGACCCATCAAATTACACTCACCTACATAACAGATCTTCATATAATAAACAAAATTATCTAGGTGTTCAGCAAATACTGTATTTTGTTCATCATAAGTACACAGATGACTTAGCAATATGCACCATGTTCATCATAAGTGTACAGATGATTTAGCAATAGGCACCATGTTCATCATAAGTGCACAGATGACTTAGCAATATGCACCATGTTCATCATAAGTGTACAGATGACTTAGCAATAGGCACCATGTTCATCATAAGTGTACAGATGACTTAGCAATAGGCACCATGTTCATCATAAGTGCACAGATGACTTAGCAATATGCACCATGTTCATCATAAGTGCACAGATGGCTTAGCAATAGGCACCATGTTCATCATAAGTGCACAGATGGCTTAGCAATAGGCACCATGTTCATCATAAGTGCACAGATGACTTAGCAATATGCACCAGAGGAAAAATCAATGTGTATTCACACTTTCCATCCCTTACTGACCAAGAAAAAATTTAAATGCATTTAAAATTGGTAAAACCCAACTATAAGAAAATTCATAGAATAGTGATGAACCTTGATGTTCAGTTAATGAACACTATAAATACTAGAACAATGAGGGCCAATAATGATGCCATACCTGTAATGACACAACGTGACCTCGTAGATGTCTGAAGCGATGAGAAACGACCCTCGAGCGGATGAGAGCCTGTAACCTCATGTAACCAACACGCATGTTGTGATAACGACGTTTCTGAGCGTAGGTGCGGTAGTTCTTCTGGATGATAATGGCACTCTCTCGCATCTTCTGGAACCTGATATAGCAATTATCATCAAGTTATTACTTAATATGGACAGGCAGGAAAATAGCTAAAAACTAATGTAAACATAAGAAAATTGCACAGCACAAGGTGGCAAAAACCATTCCTGAACGAAGTTAACTCTCATACCAACAAAGGGTAAGTACTACACAACTAGTACTTCTGTAAACAATACAACACAGGGATCATCTCAATGAGATTTATAATACAGAAAAAGTTAAAAGACAAACTAGAAGAATAAATTTATTTTGCCAATTTCTCCTTTAGTATTAGTACAGTATTAGCATTACAGTATTTTATTTAGTTATTTATTCATAGTAAATTCTGTGTATACATTTAGTGGCATTTTAAGCACTTATCAAAAAAAAAAAGTTAAATGCCAATAACTGAATTTTTCAGTTTAACACTTAAAGGCCAAGATTTTTTTTTAACTTATTTGTACTTACTCATGAAACTTAAAAAACATTTATTATATTTATTAACTTAAGACTGCTCAAAATGCTGTTTATTGGCTTTGCATGATTATTGTACTTTGGAACCTTAAAAATCAGGAAGGTTTTAATACTATAGCAATAGTTCAAAGTTTGAAATGGGGAGCCAAACTTACCTCCTCCTGTAGTACCACCCACGGACACACCGCTGCAGAATTGTGATCTTCTTAGTGAGAACTCTATCTCGTTCCTGTTCAAGGAAAAGATCATGGGCATCCTTGAGGAAGACTTTGGTATGCCCAAGCTGATAATCTGCCCGACCCAACACTTGCTGGCATATCTTAGTTGTCGCAGCTCGGCAGTCAACCTGGTGAAAGTCAAAGTAAGCTTAAGAACAAGATGGATAATGAAGCTTTCAATAAAAATAGTACAGTATACATAGTGAGTAAACACCCATACACTTATGAGTTAGACAGGTGGCACAGGTAGCGGGGACGTGGAGGATGTGGTTCCCCGTTATTGGGGACAGGAAGCTTGTTAGGCGTATCAAGGCCCCTTAAGTCAACTGCTGCCTGACTCCCAGGTACCTATATAGTGCTAGATCAACAGAGGCATCAGGTGAAAGGAAACATGCCAAAATGTCTCCATCCTATGCAGGAAATCAAATTCAGGACCTTTCAGTTGTGAACCAATTGTGCTGACCACTGCACTACAGGATACCCCTCAACCAGATCTACCACTCCACACACCACATTTTCCCCACTGAACTTTCATTTCAAACAAAATAATCACGTTTGCTAATCATTTTTCCAACTTCTCATGATTGCTCATAAATTTAGTTAGTGTACTGTAGTAACAATTCTCACTTATTGAACTTATTTGAACTTAATTCTTACCACCAAAACTAACAAATACCTGAATGTGCCAAGAGCCACCATCTGTAGTGTCCGGACAACAGTAATGTGCCTGAGGTATTCAGTACAAAAACAAAGGTGATAAAGGAAAATGTGGTTGAGTTAATATATTTGTTATTAACTTTAGTGACCCTTCTTTCCAACCCTCCTATTGTTTGTAACCGAGTTCTCCAACACAGACATGGCAGGTATTGAAGCTTAGGTATTGAGGTATTCAGATGGTAGTAGCACCTGCAGCTGAACTAAGTACAGCACTTTATAGAACAACTGTTACATATAATAACTTAAAATACTATTAAACTTCAGTTAATGTTTATTTATGATACTGTACATCTTACGTACATTATATAGATCATTATTACCACATGTCCCAAAGATATTTCATATAAACCTCAATGACTTCTTCCTTTCCAACAGTTGTCATCTTTTATCATTATCAATCATATTCATCCACTCTGATGAATTTCATATTTCAAGGGGTTGAAAAGCTCCCCATCAGAAATGGATGGAAGAGAAATAAAGGAGAAACAATGTTAGAGTATCTGTAGTAACACCAACACCTTCAGAGTGAAGCTTCACACCACCTTTCTCCACACCCAAGGCTTCTGGAAAATAATTTTCACTTTATATTTCTCATTTCAGGTAATGTGTCAATCCCACCATAGCATCCTTATGCCTTCTTCAACTTATTTCAAAGATTCTTTGAAACTGACCTTGTGTGCAGGAGGGCAGCCATTAATGAGAAAGCGGTATCTCTCGACAAATTCCCTGAAGGTGTGACGAATAGGATAACCAGCCCGTCGAATCCTAATTGTTTCCATCATGCCAGAATACCGAAGTTGACGGCAACACAACTCTCGATCAAACAGCTACAAAAAATAAAATGGAAATGGGGGAACTAAGAATTTCATAATAAAGATTAATGTTATAAAAAAAACTACTATATTCTCAGAGTATCTGGGGCCAATACAGTACAAGAAAAACCCTGCTTCTAAGTGTTTAATAGATCAAGGGGGTAACATGGCTGCAGTTTCAACAAAAAAAAAACATTACGAATGTCAGCTAAAGTAATCAATCATTTTACATAATTTTGTTAATTTATGTGAAAGAACTAAATACTATTATCCAGTATTTAAAATACAAATCTAGTTGGACATCAAGCGTTGTACATAAATGAGAATATCAATTTCTCACAAGATTGTGAGAAAATGTCTCGCAAGACCTTTTGTCAAGGTCCGAGTATGTGATTAGGACGAGACTTACATTTCAACGTCTCATTGTCAATAATATTAGACAATAATATTAATATTGTCAATATTAATATTAGACGTTGAGATGCAAGTCTCATCCTAATCACACACTCAGACCTTGACAAAGCACTCAGGAGAGTGCGAAAGACTTGGTGTAAATTCATTACATAAATTTCACAAATACACAAATGTGGGTTTTTATCCTATGTTATTTTGCCTGTGAGAAGACATTACCATTACTTAATAACAAAAATTATAAATGGATGAACAAATAACAGTTGAAATAGAAAAAATCCATTTTGATCCCAACCCAAGAGGTTTGACCCACCATTGGCTTCTTGAACTCATTAGGTTTGATACATCTTATGAAGAAAGGTTGACAGGAGAGGAGAGTCTTCATCAACATGTCGAGCGACTTCTTAAACTGAGCCGACAATGTTGGTGCTCTCTTCCTCGTCTCCGAGCCCATTCCTGTGTGCAGTCAGGGAGTATGATGGACAATAATCATGGCAACAACAAATACAATATAATCACAATTTGCTATTTGCAATGCCAGCAGAAGTAAAATTCATTACCAGCCATAACTATATACAGTACAACTTGTCCTTAGGCCCTCTTTGCCTTTTCTCAATCCCTTTCCTGTAAAAATACTTGATACACATAATGTGAGAGCCCTATGCTAAATCTGGCCAACATTTTCATGGGGAAGAATGTTCAGATCAAGCTACTTCTACACCTCATTCCCTGTCTAACTTAAAAACACTTGAATTAGTCAACTATTATATCAGATATGGCAAACATTTAAGAGCCTGGAGGCTGTAAATACTGTGTGTATGTGTACATGTGCATACTTTTCAGTTGGGGATAAATAAATACTGGTATTATAAATCTGAACACATTTTATGTAAGATGCAACCATGGCTGGAACTAATGGTGTAAATGCCAGTATGATGGATAAAGCTTGCAAAGAGCCACTTTAAAAATACATTCCCTTGTCAGTTACCTATGTCCTCCACAAAGAGGTGTTGGAGGAACTTATTCGAGGTATTGTGGATGAGCTGCAGCAGGTCAGCACTGAAAGTGTCTCTGTTCTTGTCCAAGAAGCCTGCAATATGAAAATTTTCATTGGGAGCTTTTCTAAAACTATTGATACACAAGACCAAATACAGTTGCAATGTTTTCACAGAGGAATACTGAAAGTGTTGTAAAACAAAATCATTTGGAGCAGAGATAAACAAAATTACATATACGTTTTGAGCTGCATTACTTTTGCTTCAACAGATAAGGTCATGCCATTTCCATGTACAAAACTATGCACAGTCAAAGCAGGTCAATATTACACATCAGTACAGTTGAGAGTCATAATGATACAAGAGAGAGAGACAGGACAATACTCAAACCAGCCTGAAAATATGTCTAGAAGGTTCATTCTAACATTATTCTAAAATTATTGTTATATATTTTATTACACAAAGAAATCACATTACCATGATGTATCAATAAAATAAATCAGTAGAAGCCATGATGAGACTTCAAGCCTGCACACTGGGTACCTGCAAGTATATGCCCCTAGAGCATTCAATTGAACCCCTGGTTGTATTACTTTTGAGCATGTTGTGGCCGAGTTAGATAGGGCGCATAGTTGGCAGTAACCAGTTTGCAAATTCTAATCCTCATCATGGCTTCTACTGATTTTCTCATCATTTGATTTATAGTGATCTACTGACTTTCTCATACATTTGATTTATATTACACAGGGTTTGGTTACAATGACCATAGGTGGTACTGTATATAGATCTTTTACAAAGCAACTCAGCATTTAGGGCAAACCTGAAGATTAGTGTGTGGGTTACTTTATTACATTTGAGTCATTCCATTCACCTGGGCTCTAGGAGACTCAAATCGTGGACCCCACGCATGTGAGGCCAAAGCTCTATCGACCGAGCTATTGAGTAGTCTTAATAAGGAAGGATTCCAGAAGCATAATCGAGAGCTTCGGCCTCACATGCGTGGGGTTCGCAGTTCGAGTCTCCTAGAGCCCGGGTGAATGGAATGTTTATTTCCACGGAAGTGTGGATGACAATTTTTATTTGAGATTCATACTTAATACTTGGGTAACAAAGTTTTGGTTTCCCATTCTTGGGTACAGGAAACCTGCTAGACTTATTGAGGTAGTTCTAGGTCAATGAATCACCTTTTCCAGGATGCAACCCACAATATTTTCCAGACTCCTAGGTGCTGTACCTATTTACCAACCTTTCATCCTCTTTTGGTAGTACTTATTGTAACAATGAGGACCATAGTATATATATATACTGACGATTGATGAAATTAGAACGTAGAAATCGGCACTATTGAGTTGGACAAACTGGAAAACTATTTATTACTTGTGTTGCTTTGACAAACTAAACTAACCTAACCTTCCTAGGTTAGGTTAGTTTAGTTTAGTTAGTCCTAGGCCTAATACACGATATCTGAGGCCTAATATAGAGTACATGTGTGTGAAATATTTCTGAGACTAGTATATATGTTTGTTCCTAGTTGTTGTTTTTGTTTTAAAGAATTCTTTACTAGTAAGTATACTACTATCTAAAAACTAAGTATGTATGAATTCGTATGTGTGTATGTATGAGCATTTTTTTTCACTTCATTTCTTGACACCTCTATGTGCTCTATGTTGTTCTCTGGAATTCTTATCGTGTCTAGTTCCCTGAAGATTTCATTTTGTACAAACACACTTTAGAACGTTTCATTTAATGTTTCACACATATCCTTTTCATTTTCTGTGAATCAGTTTCTCATTTTCAACATCTGAATATTATCCTTTACCTGCAAATTGTTGTTTGTGAATTTATAAAATAGGCCTGGTTCTGTTTTACATTTGTCCGCTATCCTTTTTTCCAATATTTTTCTGCCTCTCTCTTCACTGCCAAGTAGTTGTTTCTTGCATCTTTGTATCGTTGGTATGTTTGGGGGTTTGGCCTCTTCCTGTATTGATTCCATTTTTGTGTCCTTTGGTCCCTGACCCTCTCGCAATTTCTGTTAAATCAATCCTGTTTCAAAGTTCTGCATCTCTGCTTTGGTACCAATTTTGTTGTGCCTTAATCATATATTTCACAAAACTTGACGTACATCTCATATACTTCATTTCATAACAGCAAATCTTTCCAGTCAAATTCCTTAAAGAAATTTCTAAGTTCCCCATTATGACCTCTCCTAAAATCAGGTTTTTCAACTGCTTTAACCTCCTTATTTTCTTCCAGATTATAATGCATTGCATACTTTATTCCCAAAAAGACATGGTCACTTTTACCCAAGGGAGGAAGGTACTGAATGTCAAATATCTCTTCCTCCTTCCTGGTAAATATCAAATCCAGCATGGAGGGAACATCCCCTTCCCTTATCCTCGTAGCTTGTTAGACATGTTGAAACATGAATGTTTCCAGGATGAGATTTATGAATCTACAGGTCCAAAAATCCTCTGTTCTAGCTTCATATGCCTCCCAGTTTATGGATTTCAAGTTGAAGTTGCTGACTACCAACAGTTATGATCTATCTTTATCCGCTCTCACCATAATCTCTCTCATTATTGTTATAAGACCCTCTCGTTTATTATCCAGCTCCTCCTCTGACCATGTGTTGCATGGCGGTGGACTATATGCATTTATGATCATTAGTTTATCATCCTGATTGCAGATCTCCAGTGCTGTTATATCAACTTCTCGTGAATTGGCAATCATTATTTTATGTACCTTTAGGTGTTCTTTCACCAGCACAGCAATGTCACCGCCTTTCCTAATTGTTCTGTCCTGTCTCCAAACTGAGTATGTGTGTGTATGTAATTACTGTACCTAAGTGTAATTACAGGATGAGAGCTACACTCGTGGTGTCCCGTCTTCCCAGTACTCTTTGTCATTTAACGCTTTGAAATTACTGACGGTTTTGGCCTCCACCACCATCTCACTTAGCTTGTTCCAACCGTCTACCACTCTGTTTGCACAAGAAAATTTTCTAATATTTTTTTGGCACTTCTATTTTCTTAGCTTGATTCTGTCATTTTGTTTGTGAAGCTGCTGGATTCAGGAATTCCTCTGTCAATTTGATCTATTCCTGTTAGTATTTTGTAAATGATGATCATATCTTTCTCTTTTGTTCCATCTTCTAGTTTCGGCATATTTAACGCCTGTAGTCTCTCCTTATAGCTCTTGTTTTTCAGTTCCGGAAGCCATTGCGTAGCATGCCATTGCACCTTTTCCAGTTTCTTAATGTGCTTCTTGAGATTTGGGCACCATACAACTGCTGCATATTCCAATTTTGGTCTCACAAAAGTCATGAACAATTTCTTTAGTATTTCACCATCCATATAAAAGCTATAAATGCCAAAACAATGTTAACTTTTAAGGTACAGATTGAAAAGATCATGGGTGAGGTGGGGTGTGATCTTTGAGAAGCTGCCAGCTTCCTGTCTCTGTCTAGATCACTATTGTTAGTGGCTCTCGGGTATACTCAGGTAATTATTACAGTATATTATTATTTTTATTATAATTATTATTATTTTAATAGCAAATTTGTGTATAGTTGTGTCTTCAGTACTGAAGATTTGAGTTACAGAACCCTAAGAACAAATACTGTGAGTTATAGGTATGATCTTAGTAATCCTACTGTGACTTTGTAATATATATATATATATATATTTTTTTTGCATGTTATTAACTATATCATAGATGAACACTGGTGATTTTTTTAAAAGAGTGAACACTAAAAAAACTAAACTAGTATAATAACCAATATTTCATCTCTGTACACACACACACAAGACAATCCACACTCATGAATATGATAACAAGCCGAAGTAACCAATAACTTGTATACAATGGAAACCAGAAGAGCACAGTTGGTGTCTTACCTCGGGTATCATAGAAGACAACTCCAGCAAAATGATTGATACCAAATGAGGCATTGAGGTCTGACTTGGGTTTAAGGTACTGTTTATGTCTTGAATGCTGCTTGTGTAGTTTCTGCAACATGGTCTGGTCAGTGCCCTGTAGAGATGAGAGAGAGAGTGTAATAGCCACAAAGGACAAACTACTGCAGTTTTCAAAGACAATGTGGTGGGTAAAAATTCAATAACAGCTTAAAAATACATACTGTGTCAGCCAGAGCAGAGTCATAGCTGGGAAGCAACATTACTAGTGTATGAGCAACTGGTCCACATATTAACAGTTCCCATGCTACTACCACCAGCTACTACTACTATTATTATTATAATTATAATTAAGGTTCGTGTCTTAGTAATACTACACAAAATTTTAGAATTTTAGCCACCAAATACAATCATATTATAATTATGAATACATTAAGAGAAAACAACTATTCCTGAGCAGGACAGAAATGGCTAGGAAATTTTGCTTTCACCTAATACCGCTGTTCACCCAGCAGTAAATAGGTACCCCGAGTTAGGCAACTGTTGTAGGGTTGCATCCTGGAGAAGGTCGGTAGTTCAACCTAAGGGGGGGGCTGCAACGAAAGCCAAAGCACTGTATGTATATATACATATACTGTATACTTTATATATATATATATATATATATGTCGTACCTAGTAGCCAGAACGCACTTCTCAGCCTACAATTCAGGGCCCGATTTGCCTAATAAGCCAAGTTTTCCTGAATTATTATATTTTCTCAAATTTGTTTCTTATGAAATGATAAAGCTACCCATTTCATTATGTATGAGGTCAATTTTTTTTTATTGGAGTTAAAATTAACGTAGATATATGACCGAACCTAACCAACCCTACCTAACCTAACCTAACCTATCTTTATAGGTTAGGTTCGGTTAGGTAGCCGAAAAAGGTAGGTTAGGTTAGGTTAGGTAGGTTAGGTAGTCGAAAAACAATTAATTCATGAAAACTTGGCTTATTAGGCAAATCGGGCCTTGCATAGTAGGCTGAGAAGCGAGTTCTGGCTACTAGGTACGACATATATATATATATATATATATATATATATATATATATATATATATATATATATATATAATAATAATAATAATAATAATAATTAATAATAAATACCACTACTACTAATAATAATATTCATTATCATCATTGTCTCAGGGGACAGGCAGCCAGAGTGTGTGCATATATACACAGGCTAATGTTGAGGTCCCCCACCCCTTCCCAAGTCGAACAAACAACCTTCCCCTGTTATACAACCCACAACAAGCTATCCAACTTCTGGGTACCCAATTGCTGCTAGGTGAACAAGTGACGGGAAATGCACCCAACCAATAATGTCCAGCCCAGGATTAGAACCTAGAATTCCCAGCTGTGAGTTTTGAACGAACACAACTGTACTACTCAAAAGTTGCATAGAACAAGGCTAAGGGATTGCAGTATGGTTAGAGGGAATTCAAAATAATGCATTCCAGCGTTTGTATATGACAACTGACGAGGAGCGTGATACACTAAGTGTTGACTAAACCCCACACACTAGAAAGTGAAGGGACGACGACGTTTCGATCCATCCTGGACCATTCTCACGTTGATTGTAAATGACTTGAGAATGGTCCAGGACGGACCAATACGTCGTCGCCCCGTAACTTTCAAGTGTGTGGTTTGGTCAAAATATTTCAGCCAAGTTATTGTGACTCCCTGTCTGCATAGTGATACACTAAGACTTACAAAGTGGCGGGGTGTTACCTTGATATGGTGAATTGCTAGGTGTCCTTTTTTTGTCGTAATTTTATCATGACAAGAATGAAAGAACTCTTGTATATATAAAGCCAGCGCTGAATGAAATGAAACGCCATTTTCTGGGTGAGATCGGGAGGCTCCCCAGAGCTTATCCAGGCTGATATGCTACTGTCAGACGTTGACATCAGTCATGTGTATGGAGTTCTGTGGGCTTACCGGGGACCACGAGCCAGAACCTGGTCCCCCTCAGAGAGGCATAGGGAGCAACAACCTATAGAAACCCCCATGTGGTTGGAAGCATTCTATGTCTGCCATCGACCGGGTCAGGCACCCAGAAAGGTAAGCGTCCCAAAACAAACCCCTATTCTGGTGAAAATTGCTATCAAAAGCTGAACAAGTGGATAGAACTCCCCAAAAAGAAATGAGCAAATGAGCATGATTTCATACGTCACCGCACCGCTGTCTGCAAGCTCCCCCCTTCCCAGGAGGTGGGGGGGGGAAGGGGAAACCTCAGACCCTCGTGCTGGCTATCCACCCATCAGTTCTGAGGCTGGATATCAAAACACGCGAAAAGTCGCCGACCGGAGGGAGGGTGGGATGCCGAGGAGCCTCCGAGTCTCACTCAGAAAATGGCATTACATACAACGCTGGTTTTCTGTGGGGGAGCCCCTTCAGCTCCCCGGAGCTAATTACCCACAGAGGAAAGGTACAGGGACTTACCCGGGAGGCGGTCGCTGCTCACTCCTCAACTCAAAGTCGAGACAACTGGCTGCAACAACTGACCCAAAGCGACACAGACCTGACGAGGCCCAGGAATGTTCGCGAGATATCAAGCAGCCAGGACCCTGTTCGACCGCCAAAATCCCTGCACCCGAATGTCAGTCCAGGACATGTTGCCAAAGATGGCAGCAAGAGCAGCGAACTTTCAAACATCATGGGCACAGGGATAGACCGCAGGCTGGCTAGCCTTAATAACACTGCGGACGACCTGGGAGACCCGCACACGCAAACAAGGAAGAAGGTAAACTAACACTAACAGGTGGGACACTAACAAGGATGCCACCTGATCATCTTAGAGATGATAAAACTCGAATCAAAAATACTATGCGCAAAGACTTGAGGAGAAGATCAAACCAGCAACGTGACGCTCTGGTCTGATCTGCTGGAAAAGGCGGAGCTGCAGGAAAACCTCTGGGTTCGGACACCGAGCAAGCAGCGCCTAAAACCAAGGCTGAGCCGGCGACCATGGAGCCAAGAGGACTACTCTCCCCTGGTAAGTCTCCAAGCGAGTCAGGACCTGGAACAACAACTGAACCGGAAAAAAAGAGGTACAGGAACCCCCACCTAGACCAATACTGCTGAAAGGCACCAACCCTGACAGCCTTGCAGTTGGGAAAGGGCGCCACATAAAGGGGAAGGCGCCTCGACCACGCCGACGCGAATAGGTCCATCTCGGGGCACCCGAACTTCTGGCAAAGTCAACAGAAGGAGTCGGCATCGACTGTTCATTCTGTGGACAAGGGAACGAAACGAGACAGGACATTGACCAAGACGTTAGACACTCCCCGCACATGAACAGCCAGGAGAGTCAAACCCCAAGAACTCAGCAGACAAGTCACCTGAAGTAAACAGTGCCAAAGAGCCAAGGACTGCATCGAACCCACCTGGTTCAGGCAACGAATCACCGGGAAGCATTCCGAATGGAGCCGGATCGTCGATCTGCGGGCGACTCAAACCCTCCGAAGAGCAAACCACACCACCGCGAACTCCCACACCGTGCTGTGGGCTCGACGGAAGGACGAACCCCACCGCCCCTGGCAGGCCTGGTGAGCACTGGTCACAAAACTCCAGCCGAGAGACGATGTGTCCATCAAGTGAGGGCTCAGGGAGGTGCCAAGGCACTGAACCAAAAAAAAACGAAGAGGAAGCCAGCGATACATCAGCCGACGCAAGGCCCCTGGGGGCCGAACCCAGCGATAGCGAGAGAGGTGGAAGGGAGGTCCCAGAAGGAACCAGAACAGTCGAAGAAGCCAAACCCGACCCGGCAGATAAACCAACATCACGAAGTTCAGGCTCCTGCACAGACCCTCGAGGAACCGCCGGGTGACCCAGGAGCCCCCCAAAAACAGGCACAAGCGGGACCGCGGCCACTGGAGAGACTCCAGAGGAAGAGACAAGGAAGCGGTCCGGGAGTCCCACACAAGACCCAGCCACGTCCAAACCTGGGATGAAACCAGATGGGGCTTCCTCCTGTTCACCAAGAACCCGAACTCGGCGAGCTGGGAAAGAACAAAGTCCCTGGCTAGCAGACATGAGGGCCGGCTGGGAGCCCAAACCAGCCAGTCATCGAAGTAGGCCAACACCCGAACACCTAAGAGAAGCAGATGGGCCACGACGACCCGGGTAAGGCATGTGAACACGCGAGGTGCCAGGTTCAACCCGAATGGGAGACAACGAAAGCGGTAACCATGACACCCCACAACAAAACTGAGCCAGTCCCCTGAACCTCGGATGAGTCGGGACATACCAGTAAGCGTCCCAGAGGTCCAGGGTCACTATTCAAGAGCCTGGCACCCAAAGGAGCCGAACCTGGAATAGCTTAGTCATCCGAAATGAGGGGCAGTGAACCCAGTGGTTCAGACGAGACAAGTCCAGAATACAGGTCCACACAGTCCCGTTTCGTTACTGGGAACAGACGAGAAATCCATCTGAGGAACGTTGTTGTTTTGACCATGCGCAAGCGAACCCACTCAAATATGACCTGACAGAGCGCAGGGAAAGAGGCCTGCCCCACAAGCTCCGAACCCCCTGAAGGAGGAGGGACCACCCAATGCCACTGCCGGCCGAAGAAAATGACCCAAAACGCCCACAAATCGTGGGATCAGGCGTAAGCGAACAGCGCAAGCTTTTCCCCCATCGCCCCATCAGTGGGGCGAACCGCGAAAGAGCCAGCACCCCTTATGAGACCCAGAACCTCCCACAGAGCAAACACCATGCCGACCAGACGAAGGCGGGTCCAAAGGCGGCACCGGACCCTAAACTTGCACCCGTGGCCAACCCCGTCGAGAGGAACCTCGAACCCTGCTCGACCCCTCTGAGAAGGCCCCCCCTTGGATCCCAGGAGAACCAACAAGTCAGACATAGGGCGTCAAGTAGCCGAAGCAGCCTGAATATACTGTGCCACTGCAGAATCCTCAAAGGGCAGAGGACAAAATGGCGAAGACATCCTAAAAAGCCAGGACCAGGGCGATTCAAGAGAGGAGGCAAAACCTCCCTGTCAACACACGAGCCGGGAAGCATAAAACAGTGAAACCGCATCCCGCAAGATCGGCGCAAAGAGCTTCAACAAGGCCGCCGACGATCAAGCCGCCGAGCCCAAGGCACTGGACCTCAGGAACGACCCCAAGCGTCCCCACATCCTCAAGCCAGTCAGACGACAGCTCCAGGAGGGAAAAGAAATGCAAGGCCAAAGCCAAGAGGCCCCGGACGCGCAAGTCCTCAGCAACTTGCGTAGCCGAAAGGGAGCGAACCTGCACATGGAGCTTCACGACGCCAACATCCCGGGAAAGGACAGGGAAGGGGGCAAACAAGCACTCATTGAGGTGCTCAACGTCACCTCCCACGAAAACCTGAACCACCGGCAATGTCTCGCGCCACTCAAGCATGAGAGAATGACGGAAAGAATGCCACGCCTCCAAGGCAAAAACAGGACAGTCCACCAGCCAGAACGATTCCGGAACCTCGTAACGGATCCAGAAAGGGAACCAAGTCCCAAACCTGAAGGACGACGGATCCATCACCGAGGTGTAATCCGGGTCACACAGGAGGTAAGCCACAAGGGCCGCCTGTACCGCAGACGGTTGGATGCGGGAAGCCGAGAACCTCCGGAAAGACGGAACCGACTCACCCGGGGGAACACAGAACCGAACCCGGGGAGGGGCAGACATCAAATCCAACTTGTACGTAGAGGGGGAAAAGAGAACCCCACTCCTTGTAACAATAAATCCTGCTCAGAGGGCAGAAAAACCCAGGTGGGGTCCAGTGGAGCCCAAGGCCCCAAAGGTAGCCCCTCCCCACCCTCAGGATCCTCCTCCGCAGGACCCGGGGTCGAGTCATCCCCCAGAGCACCGGTCTCTAAAAAAAAAGCCGGCGCAACCGTGTAAGCCAGATGGAAGGGGGGCCCACTGGTCAGACCCGGAGGATTCGGCTGGGAGATCGGACTCGAATGCTTCCGTCGCCACACAGGAAGGGACATCCCCCGAGACTGCCAGTCTCAAGACCATCTAAACCCTGCCTTGACTCTGAAACCTTCAGACATTTCGGGGCCAGAAGCAGGGGGCGGAGGACCAGAACGAACCACAACAGGGAAAGGACGAGGGAGTGCGGATTGAATCAAGGTCGAAGCAACCCCCACCCCCAAGTCCGGGTCCCTTCAAGCAAAACGGGGCAACCTTGGGGCATCCGGGTGAGCAACCAACCGAGCTCGTTGCAACAACCTAAAGCGCACATGCAACGCCTGCGCCATCTGTACCCGTAGAATATCATCATTAGACTGGGTAAACTGAGTCACCAGCAAGCAACAGAACTCGCAGGACTCTGGGTCGAAAGTGTCACCGACCCAACAGGCAGCATGACGGAGGCAAAAACAGTGAGAGTCCTTCTGAGACAAGGGGACCGAGCAACCCTCAAACTCGCACGAAGTGAGGGGGGGGACTCCCGGCTCACATCCACCGAACCCACACGCCCCCGGTGGGGTTTCCCAGGGTCTTGAGACGGAACTCGCCCTCATGGAATCCCAGGCAGGGTACTGCTAACCAGCGTGCAAACTACCAAGCAACTTTCTAAAGGTGAACCTCAGGGGCATGTACACTCATGGGGACCTAGCAGGGAGCATCACCAGAAGAAAACCGTATTAGGTCAGTCACCAAGTGGCTTGGCAGACCCCTCCCCCTCCCACAAGGCAAAAAGAAAAAGAAAACCCTGCAAGAGTACAGCATACCCAAAGGAACAGAGCCGGCCGCAACGAATGGTGAAAACAAGCTGCGCAACACCCTGCACCCTATACCAGTGCAAACTGTCTCTTACCCTAAGGGAAACAAGGGAGTCAAAACACCCAAGCACCCAAAAGGCGGCCGAAAAACTGAGCAATTAAACAGCCCAGCAGAGGCAGGACCCAAGGAACTTGTGGAAGGTAGCCCCAAGCCCCGAGGGCAGTACTTACAGGGCACCTAGGGAAGGTAACCCTAGGCGCATGCAGCCCGAGTACTGTAGAATAACTCCTGGCTCTCGCATCCCAGTAAGACAGCCACCACACTAAGCACAGTGCTGGAAAATCACTGGAGCCAGAGTACACGACCTCTGCCTCTAGCATCAGCCTTAGAACTGACGGGTAGATAGCTGGCATGAGGGTCTAAGGCTCCCCCTTCCCCCTCCCGGGGAGGGAGAAGCTGCGCAAACAGCGGTGTGGCGACGTGTGACGTAATGATCGATCACCAGAATAATGGTTTGTTTTGGGACACTTACCTTTCTGGGTGCCTGACCCAGTCGACGGCAGACATAGAATGCTTCCAACCACACGGGAATTTCTATAGGCCATTGCTCCCCATGTTTCTCTGAGGGGGCCAGGTTCTGGCTCGTGGTCCCCAGTAGGCCCACAGAACTCCATACACGTAACTGATGCCAAAGTCTGACATTAGCATATCAGCCTGGATAAGCTCCGGGGAGCCGAAAGGGGCTCCCCCAAGAAATAAAAAACTAAATTTTTGGGGAATAAATTACTCATTAATTTTTTTTTTCCCGCTTCTACATACATCAAGTGTTTAAGTGTGAACAAAGAAAGTAGGTTTCTGGTAAGAAAGGGAAGAGAAGGTTGTCTTATTAGGACAGAGGAAATGGGAATAAAAAAGAAAAATATTTAGAAATGAAGAGAAAGATGGCAGAAGGACTTTTCCTTTAGAGGGAGGGAGGGAAAGGGTCCAAGACTAATAATGGGTCATGGAAGGAAAGTAGAGTATTCTCACCTTGGGGAACTTAGATTCCTCATCCACTAGTGCCATGATATTGAGTTGTTTGATGGCGATGAGGTCAAGTGTGTCCTGGTTGTCCACAAACTCTATATGCTGCCAGTTGATGTTTTCAGAGTTGTATTCCTCTTGTTCCAACTTAAAGATGTGTTGAACAAAGAACTGCTGCAAGTTTTCATTGGCATAGTTGATGCAGAACTGTTCAAAGCTGTTAAAATTAAAGCTATTTAAGGAAAGTGACAAAAGTTTACAAGTTCATTAAATAGTCACAAGTTCACGGTACATCAACACCTACTTTTAAATCACTTCATTCTCCAAGAAAACAGATTAACCCATCTACTATAGACAAATAATAACAAATGATTTTTATTTACCAAATTAAATAAAACATAATAAAACTTCAAAACCCTAAATACCTGTTGGTTTTGAAATTCTCAAAGCCAAAGATATCGAGGACACCAATAGACGTTCTGAACGATGTCTGAGGCTTGAATATTGCAGCATTCACTTTGCTCACTATCCAGATAAAGAGTCTACCATAAATGCCCTTCACAAACGCATCGCGAACGTCTGTGGCTTGACTATGACTTAGATGAGATACCTGAAATTAAGCATGAATTGGTAGTAGTAATAATAATAATAATAATAATAATAATAATAATAATAATAATAATAATAATAATTAATGATGATAATAATAATAATAAAAACTGAAAAATGGTCACAATTTTATTTGTTAAAATATATACATTGTGTACATTCACAGTACATCCTCCCAACCCCAGACCTTCTTATAGACAGTGGATCACTCTAAACAGCAGATCAAATCTGTCCCCAGTTTCCCTCTGAAAACAAGATTAAAAAAAAAAACAGTGTTTAATGTAATGAAACACCATTTTCTGGGTGAGCCCCGGAGGCTCCCTGGAGCTTATCAGGCTAATGTATGTTATGTTAGACTGGGACATTAGCTAAGGAGTTCAGACCCACCAGGGACCAGCGCCAAAACCTGGCCCCTTCAGAGATGTTTCAGGGAGCAATGGCCCTGGAAAACCCCATATGGTTGGGGTTTTCCTTATCTGCCATCGACCAGGGTTGGGCACCCAGAAGGTAGGCATAACAAAACAAACCCCACATAGTAAAAACTACAACAAAAACCAAACAGAGAGGTAGAAAACTCCCTATAATCCCAAAGAACAATCAAACAATCAATTTACTGCCGCGCCGGTCGTCCGCACAGCCCCCCCCCCCCGGAGGGGAAAGGGGGCCCCTGGACCTCACCGCGCCGACTGCCTTCAGTTCGGAAACTAGACTTCAACCAAAGCGAAAAACCCCGCCGACCGGAAGGGAGGGAGGGTAGCCAAGGAGCCTCCGGGGCTCACCCAGAAAATGGCGTTTCATTACATTCAACGCTGGTTTTCTGTGGGAAGCCCCTACGGCTCCCTGGAACTACATACCCAAAGAGAAGGAATTAGGGACTTACCCGGGAGGCGGCGGCCACAAACTCCTCAACGCGAAGTCGAGATAACTGGCTGCAACCTGCGACCCAAAGCAACACAAGAACGACGAGGAGCAGGGACGTTCACCAAATAATGGGCGGCCAGGACCCTGTTCGACTTCCAAAATCCACGCTCCCAAATATGAGCCCAAGACATGTTACCAAACACGGCAGCCAAAGCTGCAAACTTCCGAACGTCATGGGCGCGAGGATAGACCGCAGGCTGGCTAGACTTAATAACCCTGTGGGCAACCTGGGAGACCCGAGCCCTGGAACACCTCCTCTACCTCTCTGTTCAGTTTTTTGTTTTAATTTTTTACCATATGCAGTTTGTTTTGTTATGTCTACCTCTCTGGGTGCCTAACCCCGGTCGATGGCAGATATAAGGAAAAAAAACCAACCACAAGGGGGTTTTCCAGGGCCATTGTTCCCTGAAACCTCTCTGAAGGGGCCAGGTTCTGGCACTGGTCCGTGGTAGGTCTGAACTCCTTAGCTAAAGTCCTGGTCTAATATAACATACATTAGCCTGATAAACTCGAGGGAGCCTCCGGGGCTCCCCACAGAAAAGTGTGCCAAGACCCAGGTACCTCCACCAAATACCAGGCTGCCAGAACCCTTTTTGTCCTCCAAAACCTCTTCACCTGAAAATCAGCAGGGCATGCTCACAAACACAGCCGAAAAGTGACATAACATCATTGGAACAAGGGTAGACCTCAGGCTGGCTAGACTTTCGGTGAAAAGGGCTCCACCGGCAGTACCAGAACAGCAACCAAAACCACACCTTGCCCAGAGAATAAACTATGCAGGCAAAGGTCAAGAACCCGCACAACCTCTCGAGCAACCGTCAAGTCACCCGGGTCTAACTCAACACCAACAGATGACAGTACTGCAGCTGGTCAAGGCCACTGGAAAAAGGGAAATTCAAACCAACATGAGGCCACAGCCAAGTACGAACCTGGAATGAACCCAACTGGGACTTCCACCAGTTCACCAGGAACATGACCCAGCGAGCTGGAAAAGAAGCAGATGCCTGGCTAGCAAACACAGACCAGCTGGGATCCCACACCAGCCAATCGTCGAGCTAAGCCCTAACGAACGAAGACAAGTCAAGGTAACCCAAGCCAAACACGTGTACACGTGTGGAGTCAGAATGTGCCCAAATGGGAGAATCCAAAAGCAGTAAACCTAGGCAACCCCTGAACCTCCAATGTATAGGGACATTAATATGTAGCCTGGAGGTTCAGAGAGATCATCCAATCATCCACCTTCAGAATGAGACGGACCTGGGACAGAGAGGTCATTCATAACAAAGGGCAAGGGACAAACTGGTTTCACTATGAAAGGAAAAGGGACAAACTGGTTTAACCACGAAAGACCAAAGTTGAACCACATGTCCATCAAGTCCCACCTTAAAACCAAAAAGAGGCAGGAAATTGATGAGGAGGGCCTACCCAGAAAGACCCAAACCCCCAGAAAGGGAAGGAACCGACCAACTCTATTGCAGACTGCAGAAAAGTATCTCAAAGGCTCCCCTCCAAGTGCTTCAATAGCCTCCTGGAGCCAGTAGGAATGAAGCTGCAGGAGTCCCAGGAAATGCATGACAGAACCTAAATGCAGACTGTCCCAAGGTTATCTGCCACAAGCCCCTCCAACAACAAGATAACTGGCCATGGAGCTGTACAAGACCCACGTCCCAAAATAGAGTAGGAGTAAACAGGCAGTCAATGGGAGGGGCAAAAGAAGAGCCTCCTCAGAAGCACCTGTAACATGACTGACACCTCACAACATTCAAGCATGCAGGACCGACAAAAGCCATGCCAAGCTCCAAGTAAGAGGAAGGAACTGTCTGTCAGCCAGGAAGACTCCGGAACCTCGTAACGCATCCAATATGGAAAAGAACACCCAAATTCAAAAGAGGCAGGGGTCCATCATAAACAAAACTAAGTAGACAAAACTGACAAAAAAAATGTAAAGTTCACTTTTGCAAACACAGTGGTAGAGGGTTGGGAACAAGTTAAGTGAGATAGTGGTGGATGCCAAAACCGTCAGTTTCAAGGAGTCATATGACAGAGTTCTGGGAAGACGGGACACCACAAGCGTAGTTCTCATCCTCTAAAATATATTTAGGCAATTACACTTAGGTAATTAGATAACCCAGTAATGTACTTACAACAGTTTCGCCTTGTGCAAAAATGGTTCGTGTGGTGAGAGCCTCCTTCATGGCTCGTGGCTCAACACCCAGGAACCGGGCCACTCGCACCATCGATGTCGTGTCTGGGATCTCCGATGCATCCAAGTTATCTGATGGAGAATTAAGTAACAGAAATAAATTTTACAAATAAACAACAATTTCCAACAAACTTTCATTACTATGCATAACTGTACATATGTATAAACATTATCATGGCATCATTTTCCATTTTCAATGCATGCAGACGCATCAGTCAGGAGAAATACTGATGCTTAATTATGTAGCAAAAAGAAAGATATAGATGTTAATTAAAAAGAAATATTTAAAATATAATTCATCCATTTATTATATCATGCACAATCCATAGCAGCAGCGATAATCAAGCACCTCTACACTCCAGCAATCATACCCAGTCACTCCCCACTATGGTACTTGCTGAATCCTGACAAGAGAGTATAGTGTTTCACATAAATTTGTCTATACACTGTTGTGTATACTGTGCAAGTACATTTATTCATTTTACAAAGCAGTTCCACGCTGTCTTGTCCCTAACTGTATCGTGTGCATTCTTACTTCCTGATTCCCCCCACACACATTCACTATGCCCACCTAATACTTTGGACGGTGGCAAAGTAATTGCTACATTCTAAACAATTGTGCTAGGATGTTTTGTATAATAAGTTTACAACATCACTCACCTATGACTTTGCCTTTAAATTTGATATTGCCTGTGTGCAAGATTGCAGCGAGCAGCTTTAGTATCTCCCATACCTCAGAATCGCTAAACATAAGCACCTTCATAGCTGAGCGAATATCTGCAAATTCCCGAGCATCATCTCGTCCCTCACAGGTGATGCTGCCCCCCTGAAAAAGCCAAACACTGCAGGTTCTCATGTACATTCATGATATGCTCTACTGGATTTAGTCCAGGTGTTATAAATTATCCACGTCTTTTTCCCAGTTTTTTCAGGTGGGGATGCATGTACCCGCTAGGGATGCAAGAAAGTTACAGGAAATAATGGTTAGATATTTATGATAATGACATAAAATGAAAAAATTACAAAAGTGGTTATGTTATGAAATTTTGTGCATGTGTGTATTTACCAAAGTGTAATTGCCAAAGTGTAATTACAGGATGAGAACTACGATCGTGGTATCTCGTCTTCCCAGCACTGTTTGAAGCTACTGACAACTTTGGTCTCCACTGCTTTCTCCCTTAATTTGTTCCAACAGTCTACCATTCTGTTTGCAAAAGCACACATTCAAATATTTTTTCAGAACCTTTGTTTCTCATGACCTCATGTTTATTAGGTTGCTGGTTTCAGGAATTCCTGTCAATTTGGTCAATTCTTGTTATTATTCGTAAGTGGTGATCATATTGGCTATTTTCTTCTATCTTCTAGCTTTGGCATATGTAATGTCTCTAGCCTCTCTTTATAACTCTTTGTTTTTAAGTTCTGAGTCCTGTAAGCAATTATGCAGCATGCCTTTGCACCTTTTCCAGTTTATTGATATGCTTCTTGAAATATGGACACCACACCACTGCTGCATATTCCAATTTCGGTCTTACAAACGACATGTACAATTTCTTCAGTATTTCGGCGAGTAATTAAAACCGATACTGAAGTTGAAAAGTTCAGCAATTGCTAGATAACTATGACATGGCCTAAGGTGCCATGCAAGACAAGCAAAATGCAGATGTAATATACACAGACTTTGCAAAAGCTTTCGACAAATGTGACCATGGTGTTATTGCCCACAAAATGGGTGAAAAGGAATTGCCCCACAAAGTAGGGAGATGGATCTTCAACTTCCTAGCAAGCAGAGCATAGTGTGTAACAGTCACAGTAAAATCTGGATCATCTACTGTGAAAAGTGCAGTCCCTCAAGGTACCGTACTTGCTCCGGTACTTTTTCTCATCCTAATATCAGACATAGACAAGAATACAAACTACAGTACTGTTTCAGCTTTTGCAGATGACAAAAGATAGCTACACAAGGTAGCTACAAAGTATGTAGGTAGATCCTCACACAATGTCCTTTATGTGTTCCTCTGGTGACAGTCTACTATCCAGAACCACCCTTAAATCTCTTTCTCTGTTAGAGTTCTTGAGGTCCTTTCTACATTATTTGTGGGTTGTATGTGGTCTGTTTTTCCCTATTCCACATTCCATAACATGACATTTATTCACTCTGAATTCCATTTGTCACATGATGCTTGAAGCACTTATTTTATCTAGATCAATTTGAAGGGCATTTATGTCTCCTATCTTCCCCAGTATCTTAGCATCATCTGGAAACGTGCTCATATAATTCTGTAGTCCTTCTGGTAGATGGTTTATGTAGACGATGAACATGACTGGTACAAGAACTGAACCCTGCAACACTCCACTCTTAACACTCCTCCAGTCAGATAAATTGCCTCTAATTACTGCCCTCATCTTTCTGTCAGAGAATTTTTCAGCCATATCAGAAGTCTTTCTGTCACCCGTCCAACATGTTCCAGCTTCCAAAACAATCTCTGGTATGGGACTCTGTCAAAACCCTTTATAGGTCCAGATATACACAGTCAACCCAACCATCTCTTTCCTTTAGAATCTCTGTGGCTCTATCATATCAGGGCTCCGGTAGTAGAGGCGGGTTCATTCTCAACACACAATCAAGAATTCCGATTTTGAATCCTGGGCGGGACAGAAATGGTTGGGCACATTTCCATTCGACTAATGCCGCTGTTTACCTAATAATAAGTAGGTACCCAGGAGTTAGTCACCTTGTTGTGGGGTTGTATCCTGGGCGGGGTCAGTAGTTCGACCTTGGGGGAGGGAGACCTCGAAATAAGCCTAACATGCATGAATACACTCTGGCTTCCTGTCCCCCGACACAATGAATTATGAATTATAAAAACTAAGAATTTGGATTTGGGATGGGACGGGCGGAAAGGAGTGGTACCAAATCACTTGGACAGTCAGGGATTGAACACTGATCTGCATGAAGTGAGTCCATCACTCTACCATTTAGTCCAAGTGGTTGGGCAACACACTTAGGAATAGTTCATTTAGTAATTCACACATTTTTTTTTTCATTCTCAGTGAACCTGTTCCCCATTCTCAATCTCTGTACTTTATCCTTTATAGCTTGACTTTAATGAATTTATAGAAAAGGCCTGGATCTGTTTTATATTTGTCCACTACCTGCTTTCTCAAAGTTCTTTTCTGCCTCTTTCCTCATTGCTGTGTGCAATGTATTTGTTTTTTTGCTTGTTTGAAGTGCTGCTATGTTTGATGGTATGGCCTCTTCCTTTATTGTATATATTTTCTTGTATTTTTTCCTCTCTGGCCCTCTCTCAATTTCTGTTGAACCAATTCTGTTTTCTAGTTCTGCATCTCTGCTTTGGTATATATTTTGTTGTACCTTCATTGTATAGTTCACAGAATTTGGCAACCCATGTGTGAGTATGTGTATATAAATAAATAAATAAATAAATTTATAAATAAATAAATATTATATTATATTATATATTATATATTATAATATATATATATATATATATATATATATATATATATATATATATATATATATATATATATATATATATATATATATATATATATATATATATATATATATATATATATATATATATATATATATATATATATATATATATATATATATATATATATATATATATATATATATATATATATATATATATATATATATATATATATATATATATATATATATATATATATATATATATATATATATATATATATATATATATATATATATATATATATATATATATATATATATATATATATATATATATATATATATATATATATATATATATATATATATATATATATATATATATATATATATATATGTCGTACCTAGTAGCCAGAACTCACTTCTCAGCCTACTATTCAAGGCCCGATTTGCCTAATAAGCCAAGTTTTCCTGAATTAATATATTTACTATAATTTTTTTCTTATGAAATGATAAAGCAACCCTTTTCTCTATGTATGAGGTCAATTTTTTTTTATTGGAGTTAAAATTAACGTAGATATATGACCGAACCTAACCAACCCTACCTAACCTAACCTAACCTATATTTATAGGTAAGGTTAGGTTAGGTAGCCAAAAAAAGCTAGGTTAGGTTAGGTTAGGTAGGTTAGGTAGGCGAAAAAACATTAATTCATGAAAACTTGGCTTATTAGGCAAATCAGGCCTTGAATAGTAGGCTGAGAAGTGCGTTCTGGCTATTAGGTACGACATATATATATATATATATATATATATATATATATATATATATATATATATATATATATATATATATATATATATATATATATATATATATATATATATATATTATATATATATATATATATATATATATGTCGTACCTAGTAGCCAGAACGCACTTCTCAGCCTACTATGCAAGGCCCGATTTGCCTAATAAGCCAAGTTTTCATGAATTAATTGTTTTTCGACAACCTAACCTAACCTAACCTAACTTTTTCTGCTACCTAACCTAGCCTAACCTATAAAGATAGGTTAGGTTAGGTTAGGTAGGGTTGGTTAGGTTCGGTCATATATATACGTTAATTTTAACTCCAATAAAAAAAAATTTACCTCATACATTATGAAATCGGTAGCTTTATCATTTCATAAGAAAAAAAATAGAGAAAATATATTAATTCAGGAAAACTTGGCTTATTAGGCAAATCGGGCCTTGCATAGTAGGCTGAGAAGTGCGTTCTGGCTACTAGGTACGACATATATATATATATATATATATATATATATATATATATATATATATATATATATATATATATATATATATATATATATATATATATATATATATCTTGACTAGCATAGATTTCAGCTTAGAAAAAGTCTTGGATAATGGTATGTCTAATGGAATAAGGCCATTACATATAATGATAAAGTAAAAGTATAAATAAAGCTAACTTTTTGCCAGACAGCAATAAATACTGTCCAGTATTTTAATTTTCACTCACTCCTGTCAGATATTTGTACTGGGATGAGTCTGTTAGCTCTAGTTTCTGCCTCTCCTCCCGGGTCATGCCAGCTAACATGCAGTAGAATATGTGGTAGTTTCTCTCATCGATACCCTGGGAGACTAGACGAGACTTCTCCAACAAGTACTGTTCGATAGACGCCCCCTCGATCACTCCATCCTTTGTGAAGTGGATGTCTATATATTTACCAAAGCGCGAGGAGTTGTCATTTCGGATTGTTTTCGCATTGCCGAATGCTGTGGGAGGTAGTGATGATTGTTAGATTACATTATTTATTTGGTGAATTGCTGGCTGTTACATTGAACTGAAACTGCCCAATCAAATATATATAAATTAGAAATATAAATTAAAAATACAAATATACTGCATGTAAGGTATTACTGAAGTATTGAACTGAAAAGCTAACCTCTTTTAATCACCAACTTGCATAATGTTTGCAACTTGCAACTTGAATATAATGTTTGAACTTATTAGTACATGACACGAATACTGAATATCTGTGAGTACAGTATCACTATTCTACATGTTCCGAGATACAAATAATAGCGACAGCCCAATGCATCATTACACTTGAAAAACCATGGTAAAAACAATTACACCATGAAGAAAATATGATATATTCAATGCTTACAACTTCATGTAAACAATGCGGGACTAAGCTGAACTCTGATAACCAGTTTTAAGGTTATTACATTCCTCTCCCACCACAGAGCTACCAAGTACTCGCTCAATGTCCATAAATTACTCAACTTCCTTACTACATCATGGCTAAATTATGTCTCAAAATATTTTTTGTATAGTTTCCCATGATCAGGGAATGTATTTTAACAATCTAAGAAACAAAAAATGAGGGAGTAGGGTAGGGGAGGAAGGGAATTATCAGAGGGAAAGTGCCAAACCATTACAACCATATAGCAATGGGAAGGAATCAGGATAAGGATTTGGGATGGGATGGAGAAAAGGAATGGTGTCCAACCACTTGGACGGTCAGAGATTATTGTTTATTAACATTTAAATGTCACAAATGACATTTAAATGTTAATAAACAGTCCAGTCAAGTACAGAGTCAAGTAGTTCATTGTTTTTCAGAAGCAGTGTGTGTCAAGCCAAATTGACAAGAGTTTAGTATATGTTTAGTTAGGTAGGAGTGAAACTGCTTGCACATCAATTTCACAAATATTTTAGATAACGCTGGATAACATTGATATTGGTCTAGTTGTTAATGTGAGTGTAATTTCCACTTTTATTGACTGGGGTTACTCTGGCTTTCTAAAGAATATCAAGAAAGGCTCAGTTGTAGTGATTTATTGTCAAATTACAGTATGCTGAGGATTACTCTAAATCACTTTAGTTTTCTTTATATATTTTCACAGTGGTATTTCATAGGGTTGTCTGCTTTATGAGTAACTAATTGGCATATGACTGACCTTCTAGAATAGGATTGGCTTCCAAGATCTGTTGCTCAATCCAGGAGTGCTTGCCAGAGATGGCCGCCAGGTACTGGAGAATAAGCTTGGTGCTCTCTGTCTTCCCCGCACCAGATTCTCCACTGTAAAAATAAGTTTCCATCAATATCATAAATACAAAATCAAACTGAAGTTTGCTATGCTTTTCCCCTTATAACTAGCAAGAAAGTTTTCCAGTCTAACAATGATGATTAAGGTGACCTAGTCTTAGAATACAACACTTCTTTGGTACTCCAACACCAATCTAGACCCCATGGAACCTTCTCGAGTGCATACTAGTCTACTGTACGTACCTAATAATACTGCATATGCTTCGGCCAGACTGTACTTGATAATGATGCACTGGTTCTGCTTGAAGAGCCTCTTATTACAAGTTATGTAACAAGAAAATTATAAGCCCAGGGAGGAGTATGATGAATGCAATGAAATTAGTCTAAAGGTCTTATAAAATACAGCAATGGTAGCAAGTGGATCGAGAGCCAAGCTCAATAGTACTATTATAGTCACAGGGAAATTGGTAATGAGGGAGAAATTGGGAAATTAATTTGTTGTCATTACTCACAGAGTTATGCCTATTTATTTTCTCCATTTTCTAGCATATAATATGGTCCAACTAACACTACCCGGTGGTGTGCTTTCACAATATGTACATAATCATATGAACATTAATGTTCATAATCATATGAACATTATTGCATACATTATTGCAAAGCCACTTACACAGTATTTCAGCAAATCTTAAAGCTAACAATGCAGTTGAGAACATGCAGTAATTTAATGTAATTTGTCAGGTAATGACTACTTAATGTAACATTAGTAATAAGGTAAGGTGATGATAATAAATTATAATGATGAAGCAATTTATGTAAATGACTTCCTGAAGGAGGCAACATCATGCATGACAATATATGCACACTACATGTAACTGGTAAGAAGGTTATAGACCAAAGATGATTACATGACACCACAGGAATAGCAGGTATTGGCAGACAAATGGCTACGGAAGTTAAATCTTAACAAATGCAAAATAATGAGACTTCTGGATGGAGAAGAGGCCAGATGGCCAGCACGGTATACGAGGGATGTAATTATACAGTAGATATCAAAATAGGGAAAAGAGGCTGCACAAAGGCATAATGCTTGCAGAACCTAGTGGATGTAGTAGCATGAACAAGTGGAAAAAGCTTGAGGTAGAAGTGGTGGAAACAATCCATATTTATGGTAAGAGCAAGTATGATAGTACATACTAACCTATGTACTAGGTTAACCTAGTACTATAGTACTAGGATAGTATTCTACCCTATGCCTTATTCAAGAGTAAAACCAAAAAGTACATAATTTCCTCCTCCTAGTTTCCTATCGTGTGTCTCAAACTCACACTGTATCTTGTACTACCCACTTTCCCAATATTAGTACTTAAGACATATATCCTTAACAGTGTAATCACCTCTGTCAACTTATATTGTAGTTATTTGTTAATATAAAACCTTGCTACAATGTACCTTTTCACCTTACCTGATATGTTAGATTAACCCTTTAAGTGCGCATCACTTCATATGAAGTGTAAATCGTTTTACCAGTCAACTGCGCTTCACTTCATATGAAGTGTATGGGTACCGCGCACGATTTGAATGGCCCGCGGTGTAGCTGGGGGTCCCATACGCTGCCCAGGGGCTCTAGTAAACAGCGGCCATTTTGAAAAAAAATCCAGCTCACGCTCCGATGGCATGGGAGGCCTCAGTTTAGCGAGAGTCACCATGGCGAGCGCACGGTCAAACACCTCACGAGCACGCATCACTCAGTCCCTCACCCCAGAGCAAATAGCCCACGAATTATTCTCTGAAGGTACAGAAAGTGTGTTTGACGATTCAGACAACGATGAGGATTATACACAGTTGTCGGGAGATAGTAGCAGCAGCAGTGAAAGTGAGAATGACCGCCATGCCATGGCGAGGCCTATACGCTCTCCCATGCCTCCTCGCCCATTTTCTACCCCAATTCTACCACGACCTCACAGTTC
Source organism: Procambarus clarkii (assembly GCF_040958095.1). Lineage (NCBI taxonomy): Eukaryota > Metazoa > Arthropoda > Malacostraca > Decapoda > Cambaridae > Procambarus > Procambarus clarkii. Next base: position 15,141,505 of record NC_091192.1, read on the forward strand.
CTGTGGATATTTTCTGTTTGAGGGTGACGAGTCAGAGGGAGGTGACGCCTTTTCTGGGTTTAGTGACTCGGATCAAAGTTTTATTGAGCCTGTGGCTGGTACCAGTGGTGTAACTGGGCGAGAAATTGTCGCGTCAGCAGCATCTCGCCCAGCCAAGCGCCACCGCATGGCACCACATGAGGGACCAAGACCCTCGTGTTCACGTGCACCCACCTCACGTGCACGTAGCCGCCGTGCTTCTCGCAGACGGTATTCAGCTCCTGGTCGCCGGTATGCATCGCTTCCTCGCCGTCTTTCCTCTGCATCTCGCAGGACGCCTGGTGTACTTGAGTGGAGTGATGGTGACGACTTTATTCCTAATATTCCTCACTTTGACGATAAAGATGTAGGGATTACAAACCTTTTCCCTAATCAAGGTGAGGACATGGCTGAGATGGAATATTTTACAGCATTCTATGATGAACCACTCATGGAATACATTGTACACCAAACGAACCTGCATGCTGCTTACCTGATTGAGAGGGAAATCACAGAATTTTCACGACTGCAGCGTTGGAAAAATACCACAGTGGCGGAAATGTATGTGTTTTTGGCACTCTGTTTGTTGATGAAGCACTGTCACAAACATGCAATAAATGACTATTGGAGCAAGGACAAGACAATACCAACACCTTTATTCGGGAAATATATGTCACGAGACAGGTTTCAGATACTCCTCAGGTGTCTACATTTTGGAAGTGTTCAGGACCGAACACCTGATGATAGACTGTGGCGAGTGAGGCACTACATGAACGATGTTATTGGAAAATTCAGAGATTTTTACGTACCAGCACAGAAGCTGGTGGTTGATGAATCTCTCATACTTTTCAAGGGACGTGTTCCATTCAAACAGTACATTCCCTCAAAACGAAACCGATTTGGCCTGAATTTTTTTGTTCTTTGTGATTGTGAGACAGGATACGTGTTACACATGATTCTGTACTCGGCTAGTGATGTAGACATTCCCGGTAACGACGAACATGGATTCTCGGGGAGTGTAGTGAAGACCATCATGGCTCCGTGGATGAACAAGGGACACATTTTATACACAGATAATTACTATACAAGTCCCTTGCTAGCTCGGTTCTTGCTAGAAAATAGAACCGGATTGGTTGGTACAGTAAAGCCACAACGAAGGGAAATGCCTGTGTTTGACAACGACATTGCAGTTGGTGAGTGTCAGAGAAGGAAAAGTGATAACATTCTGTCAGTTCGGTGGAAAGACAAAAGAGAGGTGAACTTGTTGACAACAATTCATGATGGAACAATGGTGAACAGTGGGAAAGTGAGCCATAAAACAAACGCACCACTATATAAGCCAGACAACCAGGTATCAACCAGACTGTGTTTTAGACTATAATATCAACATGCGGTTGATTGATAAATCAGACATGATGATTGGCACTGCAGAGTGTGTGCGGAAGACATGTAGGTGGACGAAAAAAGTGTTCTTCCATCTTGTGGACATGAGCATGCTGAACTGTTTCAACATGTACCTTGTGAGAACTGGACGTAAGCCCACTTTCCGTGACTTTGTATTTGATGCTGCAATACAGTTATTAGGAAAGTTTGCAAAAGATGTCCCAGGTATTCAGCGGCCCATCATAAACCCACTGTTGCAGCATGCTGGTACTCCACGCCTCGCTCACACTGAAGGCTTCCTAGCACACAAACTTAAGTATTTGCCACCTGGTGTGAAGCGTGCAATAGCCCAACGTGATTGCTTGGTGTGTAAAACAACGACACGTAGAGACAAGAAACGGAAGCTTGTGCAAACATGGTGTGAAACGTGTGGTATCCCATTATGTGCTGTCGACTGCTTCAATGACTACCACAGTCTAGAAATCTTCTAAGTGTGCTTCAAAGTGTGTATAGCGTGTGCGAGTGTGTAAATATGTAAACATATAAGCAGAACATATAATATAATAGACTGTAATGACATATTATATTGCCGTAATTGAAAACATTTGTGTGCGCCTGTGTATACTCAAATATGCAACAATTATTGATACAAAATATGTTCAAACAGTATTTGAAACACAATTAGTGAAAAAAAATTAGATAAAATGCGCTTAGACATTGTAAATAAATAGTGCGAAAATATATTTGTGGCAACTCTGGCTGTTTGAGGACCGCGCGCAACATCTCCCGGGCGTGTACTGCATGAGCGACCATGCAGATTGTGACGTCATCGCAGAGCTTCTCGGCTCTATTGCAACAAAAGTAAGTACAATAGAATTTTTTTTTTTTTCCCGTGATCAGTGAACAGAACTTAACAGATTAGCAAAAAAAAAAAAATTTTTTTTTTTTTCAAAATGACATGCGCCTGTGTGGATAGCAGGATATTAGACCCCGAGCATGTTAAGGGTTAAGGAAACGCTAAGATTAGCATTTACCAGATATGTAAGATTAAGGACCTGCTTGAAATGCTGTGTGTGTTAGTGGCTTTGCAAGAATGTAAAAATACCTATCTTATACAATCTCACCAACCCATTGCACATTATTGTAAATAAAAATTATTATTATTATTATTATTATTATTATTATTATTATTATTATTATATAGAAGAAGGAAATTTACCAGGTAGGAGGCACTAGTCTAAAAACTACATTCTCTATTGCCCAAGGCAAGCAGCAATGTAAACATAAGTAAACAAGATGTATAATAAAAGACTGCCTCAAACTAGGCCAGACCATACCTGATAACGATACACTGGTCCTGCTTGAAGCGCCTCATGTTGTTGTAGCAGGAGTCGCCAATGGCAAAGATGTGTGGTGGAAGCTCTCCAATCTTCTTTCCACGGTATAGCTTGATCTGATCCACTGTGTAGATTGGTAATATTTGGTATGGATTCACTGCCACCAGGATGGACCCTGTGTATGTCTGTTGGACAAGATCAATTTGTAAGCATCCATAAAAAACACCGTTGAATGTAATACAATGCCATTTTCTGGATGAGCCCCGGAGGCTCCTTGGAGTTATCGGGCTAATGTGTGATATATTAGACCGGGGCATTAGCCTAAGGAGTTTGACCTACCGGGGACCACGAGTCAGAACCTGGCCCCCTCAGAGAGGTTGCAAAGAGCAATGGCCCTGCAAACCCCCCCCCCTCCTTCCCTGTGGTTGGGGTTCCATATATGCCATAGACCGGAGCTAGGCACCCAGAAAGGTAGGCATAACAAAACAAACCCCACATGGTAAAAAAAAAAATTACTACTAAAAACCGAAAAGAGAGGTAGAACTCCCTCCAATCCCAAGGAAACAAGCAAGCAAGCAAGCAAGCAAGCAAGCAAGCAAGCAAGCAAACGTCACACTCAACTGCCGTGCCACTCATCCACACAGCCCTCCCCTCCCCAGATACCCCAGCACTCCAGTTCGGAAGCTAAGTATCAATAACACAAAAATCCACCGACCGGGAGGGAGGGAAGGAGGGAGGGAGGGAGGGAGGGAGGGAGGGAGGGAGGGAGGGAGGGAGGGAGGGTTGTCAGGGACCCTCCAGGGCTCATCCAGAAAATGGTGTTTCATTACAGTCAATGCTGGTTTTCTGTGGGAAGCTCCCTGAAACTACATAACCAAAGCTAAGGAAAAGAGGGACTTACCTGGGAGGCGGCTGCCACAAACCCCCTCAACGTGAAGTCGAGACAACTGGCTACAACCTGCGACCCAAAGCAACACAGAAACTGCCAGGAGCAGGAACGGTAACCAAATAATGGGCGGCCAGGACCCTGTTCGACCTCCAAAATCCCCGCACCCGAACATCAGCCCAAGACATGTTGCAAACATGGCAGCTAAAGCAGCAAACTTTCTAACGTCATGGGCACGAGGATAGACTGCAGGCTGACTAGACTTAATAATATTGCCAACGACCTGGGAGACCCGAACCCTGGAACAGAGAATGAGGGAATCTGGATCAACCCAGAGCACATCCCCAGCCAATGAAGCCGAAGCAGTGGAGCAGTAATAATAGAGGAGAGCAGTAGTAATGTAGTAGCAGTAGTAATGGTGGAGAGCCCCAACCGGACATAACACATGAGGCACCCCCAGCTTAACCAACCAAGCATCAATGACCCAAGGACCCCTCCGGAAAGCAGCCATCTCGTTCTTCATCAGAAAAGGAGGAGAAGCCTGCAACAGAACAAACCTACCACCAGGATCGAATGAGAAGAAACCCCAGCGCCAGAGGAGAGGATTCAGCTCACCGACCCAATCCGCAGAGGCCAATGCCAACAGAAATAGAGCCTTAAAAAAACAATCTTGAACCGAAGGGACCACCACAAACTGAGAAATGGAAAAATAGGAGAGCACCCTGTCCAAGGACCAGGATGGCTCAGGCGGTCCATTAGCAGGTCGGAGGTAAAATAAAGCATGAGAAAGCTTACAGAATGGGACAGAAGTGACATTCCACCCAAACACAAGCTGAAGCGGCACTGCCAGTACCGCATGATACAAGGTGACAGTATTAAGACATCAAATGACAGTCCTGAAAAAGTCAAGATAGAAAGGACAAAACAACACGATCAGAAATAGAAGACAACCTATGAAGAGAGAAAATGGCGGAAAGAATGCCAGGAAACTTCATACTGTCGCTGAGACAAAGCCTTAAGGTGAGACACCACCAACGAAGCCACCTGATCACCATACAACCATATAAATGGTGATAAATCCGCGTCAAAAAGACCAGACGCAAAGAGCACAGGAGAAGACAAAACCAGACATGTACTGGATTGGTCCAACCTGCTGGAAGAGGCAGAGCCGTGGGAAACGTACAGGGTTCACACACCAAGCAAACAACACTTGGAACCAAGGCTGGGTTGGCCACCGAGGGGCCACGAAGACTACTCTCCCTTGGTAGGACTAAACGAGCCAGAATCCAAAGCAACAGCTGGACCGGAGAAAAGAGGTACAGGTAACCCCACCTCGACCAGTACTGCCAAAAGGCGTCCACCACAACAGTCTCGCAGTCGGGGAAGGGCGCTACATAGATCGGGTGATGCCAAGACCACGCCAACGTGATGAGGTCCAAGTTCGGGAGTCCGTACGTCCGGCAGAGCCAACAAAATGAGTCAGCATCGACTGTTTATTCCGTGGACAGAGGAATGAACCAAAACAGGGCCGTCCACTAGGACGTTGGACACTCCATTCATATGAACCGCATGGAGAGCTAAACCCCGAGAAGTCAGCAGACAAGCCACTCAAAGTGACCAGCCCTAAAGAGGCAAGGACAAAAGAGAACCCCCACAGTGAGAATCACTGTGGGAGTTCATTCATTCAGGCAACGAATCACCGGATAACAGTCCGAATGGAGCCAGATGGTCGAACCCTGAACGACACAAACTCTCCAAAGTAAAAACCAAACCACCGCGAACTCCCACACTGTGCTGTAAGCCCGACGGAAGGACAGATCCCATCGCCCCTGGCCGGCCTGGTGAGCACTGGTCATAAAGCCTTAGCCAAGAGACGAAGAGTCTGTAAGCACATCAAGCGAGGGTTCGGGTAGGCACCAAGGCACTGAAACCCGAGAACCCCGAAGAGGAAGCTGGCGACGCAACAACCAATGCAAGGCCCCCGGAGGATGAACCCAGCAATCGCAGAAGCAGAAGGGGTGTCTCTGAAGGAACCAGAACAGATGCTGAAGCAAAACCTGATCCAGTGGGTTGACCAGCACAGTGAAGTTCAAACTCCCACACAACTACTCGAGCAACCGCCAAGTGACCCGAGACCCTCTCCCTCCTCCCCCAAGAAACAGCCGAAGGCGGGACTACAGCAATGCCTCTGGAGGGAGAAACATGGTAGCGGTCCGAGACTACCAAACAAGACCCAGCCAGATCTGAACCTGGGACGGAACCAGATGGGACTTCCTCCAGTTCACCAGAAACCTGAAACTAGCAAGCTGGGAAAGAACCACACCCCTGGCGAGCAGATAAGCGAACCAACTGGGAGCCCAAACCAGCCAGTCGTCGAGGTAGGCCAGGACCCAAACTCCCAGAAGAGACAGAGGGGTCACCATAACCCGGGTAAGATGTGTGAATACGCGAGGTGCCAGATTCAAACTAAAACGAAGGCAATGAAAGCGGTAAGCCTGACACCCCACCATAAAACCTAACCAGTCCCTGAACCCCGGATGAATAGGAATGTGCCAAATATGCATCCATGAGGTTCAAGGACACCATCCAGGTACCCGGCTCCAAAAGAAGCCGGACCTGAGACAGAGTGGTCATTTGACAAGAGGGGTAAGGAATCCAGGGGTTCAGACAGGACAAGTCCAGAATGAACCTCAGATCCGCACAGTCTCGTTTCGGCACTGGAAACAGGCTGGAAACCCACCTGAGGGATGGGGTCGTTTCGACCACGCCTAAGCGCACCCACTCCAAGATGACCTGATGAAGCACAGGTGAAGAAGTCTGCCCCTGCCAGCCCAGAACCCCCCAAAGGGGAAGGAGTCACCCAACACTACCACAGTCCAGATGACACGACTGAAAACGCACGAATCATGCGACCAAGCAAGAGCAAACAGTTCGGGCCTCCCCACCATCGCTAACAGGGGGCGACCTGCAAAAGGGCCGACGAGCAGAATGATCATTGCGCCGACCAGATGACGCCGGCTCCGAAGAAAGAGATAGAAGCACATGAGGTGAGAAGCAAAGAACAAAGACACCGCCTCCTTGAGAATCGGCACAAACAGCTTCAATAGCGCGGCCAACACCTGAGCCACCATGGGCAGCGCACCAGACAAAGGTCCAACACTCAATGCCACCACATCCACCTCAAGCCAGTCCGAGGACACCTCAAGAAGGAAAAAAGTGCAAGACCGAACCCAAATGCCCACGGGCATGCAAATCCTCAGCAAACAAAGATGCCAAAAAGGTAGGAACCTGCACGTGCAGCTGCACAAGGCCGACATCACGAGGAAGCACAGGGGCGAACAAGCATGCATTAAGGCGCTCAAACTCCCCCCAAGGTAAACCTGCAGAACGGTAATAGTTTCCCGCTTTTCAAGCGTGCGGGTTCGACAAACCCCATGCCACGTCCTCAACGAAAAGAATGGGCACTCTACCAGCCAGAAGATTCCAGAACTTCCAAACGCACCCAATATGGGGAAGAATCGAACTCAAACAAGGACGGATCCAACACAGAGGCAGAATCCGGGTCTCACAGGAGGTATGCTGCAAGCACCTACCGAACCTCCTTAGGTGAGATACGAGAAGCAGAAAACCTCCAGAATGAAGGAGCCGAGGAACCCAAGGGAATCCGGAACTGAACCTGGAGATGAGTTGGCCCCAAATCATACTCATACAGGGAAGGGGAGTAAGAAAACCCCTCCCCCTGCAACAAGCCCTGCGAAGAAGGCACTAAAACCCAGGGGGGTCAGAGGGAGCCCAAGCCCCCAAAGTCAACTCCTCCCCAGCCCCGGGATCCCAAGGACCCGGGGAAGAGCCCATACCTTCTACTCCTGAAGAAAAGGTAAAGTCCAGGGGAAAGGCAGAAAAGAAGGGCGCCAGCTGGTGGGACCCAAAAGCCTCGGCAGGAGGAACTGGCTCGAATGCCTCATTACCACCTAAACTCCACCCCAACTTGGAAACTCTCAGATATTTGGGAGCCAAGAGCAGGAGGGGGAGGGGAGTAGCAGGACAAACAACAGGGGAAGGACTATGGACCATCATCATGGACTACGGACCATTATAAGGACCATCCCTATAACCAAAACAGCAGCCTCAGGGCATCCGGGTGGGCAACCAACCTAGTGCGTTGCAGTAACCTAAACTTAGCATGCAACGCGGATGCCGCCAGTACCCTAATATCAATGTCATCAGAATGGGTATCTTCTTGAGATGATTTGATTTGATTTGTTGGGATGAATCGTAAATCGATTACGATTTGTTGAGATGAAAGGGTAAATCAGAGAACAAGCAGAGAACATGACTTGCAAGACTCCGGGTCAAAGGTGTCGTTGACCCAATAGGCAGCATGGCAGAGGCAAAAGTGGTGACTGTCACCCTGAGACAAGAGCACACAACAACCTTCAAACTCGCATTAGGGCAAGCTGGAACTTGGAAGACGTATCTATAGGTCTACCGAGCCTCGACAGGGTTTCCAGGGGCCGAAGGCTGACTTCTATGGGAAGCCCGGGCAAGGTGTTGCTAACCTGTTAGATCCAAAAGATAACAAGGGGGATTATCAAACCACTGAAACTCCTGCGATGAGTACAATCACAGGAACACAGCAGAGGGCCACCAAAACAATATAAGTGGTCCTATAGCCACACAAGGCAGACCCCCACCAAGCAAAGAAAACAAAAATAAAATAAAAACCCTGCAAAAGTACAACGTCCCCAGAGGAAACAGGAACCAGCCACTGCATAGGTAAGCTTGCTGCACAACACCTTGATGCTGACAACAACTGGGAGGGCTGCACGAACAAGCATCGCATTGGCGAGGTGTGACGTTTGCTTGTTTCCTTGGGATTTTTGAGAATTCTGCTTCTCTGTTCGGTTTTCGGTTGCAATTTTCTTACGAAGTGAGGTCTGTTTTTTATGCTTACGTTTCTGGGTGCCTAACCCCGGTCAATGGCAAATTAGGAAAACCCCCAACCACAAAGGGGTTTTCCAGGGGCCATTGCTTCCTGTGCCTCTCTGAGAGGGCCAGGTTCTGGCTCGTGGTCCCCGGTAGGCTGAACTCCATTGACTAAGTCCCTAGTCTAATATATCGCATATTAGCCTAATAGCTCCAGAGAGCTGTAGGGGCTTCCCTCAGAAAACCAATATCACACCATCTAAACATATTCTGGAGATGGAATGTACACACTGGCATTATTCCTGACATACTTTAAACACCAGAGATCATGCCACTTCCGAAAGGATGTAGCAAAGCTGATGCAACAAATTATGGACCAATAGCTTTTATGGACCAGCATACATCATAAAAATCTTTGAAAGAAAGCTTAGAAGTAAGATCATAAAACACAGAATCACAGTGTTTATATAACCTTACACAACATGGGTTCATAACAGAGCACTTCTGCCTCTTGCAATTGCTAGACCACTATGACATGGCCCTAGATGCCATGGAAGACACACAAAACACTGATATAATATACACAGATTTTGCAAAAGACTTTGACAAATGTGACCATGATGTTATTGCACATAAAAATGCACATAAAAGGAATCACTGGCAAGGTAGGAAGATGGATGTTCAACTTCCTAACAAACAGAACCCAGAGTATAATAATCAGCAAAGTAAAATGTGAATTATCCACCGAGAAAAACTCAGTTCCCCAAGGTACCGTACAGGCCCTTGCTATTGTGTATACTGCCACATGTCCTTCAGTAGTTCCATCTGTGCTCCTGCAGAAGTATTAGCTAAACTCTAAGAATAAAAATACTGTATTATACATTCCCTGCTAGTTTAAGTGTTTGGGTCTATCTTCTGAACATGTAACATGACCTAGCACATGGGCTCTGGCTATCAGTAGAGGGGTAACCATACAGACAGCCTCATCATTGGCTAGGGGGATAACAAGCCTAATGGGCTTTCTGGTCATAACAATAACTTGTCAGTATACCAGAAATGCTGATAAAAAGATGAAGCATAGATATGCATTCCCAGAACAGTGCCCTTATCTCACTCTCAACACAACCCTCATATGTGCCTCCCCCCCTCTCTCTCTCTCTCTCTCTCTCTCTCTCTCTCTCCCTCTTCCCCTCCTTCCTACTTCAAACCCCTTCTTTCTAAGGCACCCCCTCAAGATTTCCAACTTCTACCTCCCTCTGCCCATTACCTCCCCCCCCTCCCTCTTCTCCCTTACCTTCCCCCCCCCCCTCCACCTCCCTCTTCTCCCCTACATCTTCCCCCTTCCACCTCCTTCCTCTCCCTTACCTCTTCCCCTCCACCTCTCTCTTCTCCTTTACCTCTTCCCCCCACCTCCCTCTTCACCCTTACCTCTTCCCCCCACCTCCCTCTTCACCCTTACCTCTTTTCCCCCACCTCCCTCTTCACCCTTACCTCTTCCCTCCACCTCCCTCTTCACCCTTACCTCTTCCCCCCACCTCCCTCTTCACCCTTACCTCTTTCCTCCACCTCCCTTTGCTCATAACTCTTCCCCCACCACCCTCTTTCCCCCACCTCCCTCTTTTCCCTTACCTTTGTCCCCCCCCTCCCAGCTCTTCTCCCCATTTGCCTTGATCTTTTCTAGGTATGTACTGTATATTTTAAAACAACACAGTTTTGGCAGTTATGGCTTCAACGGGTAGGTGGTTCCATAGAGTTAATAACCCTGTGGGTGAAAAAGCATCTCTTGTTCTTAGTCCTACATTGTGGCTTGTTGAGCTTGAAAACGTTGCTCCTCGCTTGTGTTCCACTTGACCTTCTGAAGAAAATACTAAGATCAACATCCTCTAACTTGTTCAGTACAGTATTTTAAAAGTCTCAATGAGATCTGCCTTGTAATGCCTGGATTGCAATGTTGTTAGCCCTGAGCCTTCAACTGTCCTGATACTGCAGATGACTTAGCTCTGGAATGACTTTGGTTGCCCGGTGTTGCACCTTTTCCAGAACAGCTATGTCCTTCTGAAAATGAGGTCTCCATGCTTGGATATAATAATCCAAATGGTGGTACACCACATTTATACAGTTGAACCATTACCTTCTTTTCTCTTATAGTCAAAAGTACGCTTGATTATCCCAAGAGTTTGGTTAGCTTTTCTGACTGCTGCACCCACCTGTTGCACAACTTTTAAAGAGTTGTGGATTTCGACTCCAAGGTCCTTTTCTCATCAATCTGCTGTAATGTAATGCTATTAATTTGGTAGTTGTGGCATGGGTTATGCGCCACATGCTTGGTCTTACATTTGTCGATAGTAAAAAACATTTGCCAGTCTTATGATTATTTGTAGAGTTCATGTAGATCTCTTTGCAAGACTTCAATATCATTATCATTTCCCATTTTACCATAAATCTGTGTGGTCTGCAAATCTGATGATGTGGTTTATAATATTCTCATCCATGTCGTTGATGTATATGACAAAAAGGGTAGGCCCCAAAATGGACCCTTGTGGTACCCCACTTATCACATTTCTCCAGTCAGATTCATTTCCATTGAGCACAACTATTTGTTTTCTTTCCTTCAACTACTGTTTTATCCATTCTAATATTTTACCATTTATTCCATGGGACCTGTAATTTCCTTGCAAGTCTTTCATGTGGCACCTTATCAAAAGCTTTGGCAAAATCCATGTATACTACATCCACCAGAAGGCCTTTGTCTGAGTAGCTGGTTACCTTTTCCAAAAATGTGATCAAGTTTGTAAGGCAGGATCTGTTTTAACAGATTAACGTTGTGTTGATTGTTCAAGATTGTTCACTGAAAGATGGTGAATGATTCCCTCCCTGAGGATTATCTCCATGAGCTTGCAGATGTACTCGACAAACATCTCCGAAGAATACCTGATCAACCAGGCTGTGATTCATACATCAGGCTGCGAACAACTGTGTCCAACAGCCTGGATGACCAGACGACCAGCCAGGAGGCCTGGTCAGAGACCGGGCCGCAGGGACGTTGATCCCCTGAAGCTACACAAGGTTGACACAAGAGTGGTGTAGTTGTCTAAGGCATTTGCTTGAGATTACCCAAAGCATAGGTTCGAATCAGCCTCATGGCTCCTACTGATTTTCTCATTGATACATCATGTCACTGTGATTTATTTGTGCATGATCCTCAAGTCACAATATCATAGGGCAAGAAAACTTTTTTAACAATCACTGGGAAGAAAATGTAGCCCATTAATCTCGGAACTGTTATTAAGAATAACAGTTCTTAATAACAGTTCCCTGAATTATGCTCCAAGTAAGTGGCCCTAGGCAATCAACCACATGGAGAATAACTGCCATTGATGATAACATAATAATGCCTGTTATCAGGAACAGAAAGCCTGCACTTAGGCTTATTAAGGTCCATCTAGGGCAGGGGGGGTGGTGAACCTATGGCACTCCTGCTACTCTAAACATGTAAGCAAATTTTGCTGGCACTTGGCCATCCCTTGATTATTTAAACCCACTCATAATAAATAAATAAATACAAACCTTGTCACTAATGCAAAATGAAGCGGCAAATGACATTCAGACTCTGAACTCTGACACTGAGAGCCTTCAAATGCAATTTTCAATGAACACTGATTCAACAGCTGATCAATTTTAAGATTTACTAAATTCGGGTCATTTGAAGAAACTGCAAAGTTCATAATGCATGCAGACAGTGTAACATTAAACAAATGGAATTTGAAAATACTGCAGTGGATTGATTTACAAAGCAGCTCAGTATGGAGGCAAATATTTCTAGATTAAGAGCTGAACTAGAAAATATTGAAAGAACAGTTAATGACTGGAACAGTGCAGAAAAAAATGCAAAAAAAAAAAAAAAAAAAAAAGATGGTTTTAAAACTCTGGAATTCCATTCTTGAAACTTTAGACTGAAGAATCTTTCATGGCAGTACTAACCATATTTTCATCCACATATTCACCAAATTATTGTTTTCAGCATAACTTGTCAATTATAGGTGTAGACTTGCCGATGAAGTTAGTGCTGCACGTATAGCTCTCAAAACAATCAAATACAAGCCTGATATAAAACACAGTATATCATCATTGGTGCAACATTAACTCTCAGTGAGAGTAAAATAACCCTTTTTCTTTTATAATATGAACTAAAGCTTATCATTTTATGTTCACATTTCTTGTTGCAAATAAGTTAAAATCCTATTTATGAATTATGTTATTATTCAATTGTCTTGTTAAAACTTTAATATTTTGATTGTTAACGGGCTTTCTAAAAAGCTTAATTTATATTTCAAACTGTTATACTTTTGTTAATTGTAAAACAATACATACATACATACCAGTATACATAAGTAAGTAACAAGACTAATTTAATTGAAAACAAAATCATTATTGTTTTTACTACATAATTCATCAATTTTACTTCTTGGAAATTACCAGTTATTAATAACATATAATTCCTAAAGTGATACCATTTAAAACAATTCAGAAGAGTTATTGTTGACTTAACAGACTTTAAGAATGCTTTCAAGCATTGACTTTTGTCTCCATAAAAATGGTAAAATATAAATAATCATAAATTATATCCTGTGGCTCAAAATTTCCATGTATGTGGGATAATTTTATATCTTATTACTGCCAATTTGGGCACACACACACACACACACTAAAAGATTCACCACCCAGACCCTGTGCCTACTGCCGACCTTCCCCAGGATGCAACCCACAACAGTTGTCTGACTTCTAGGTACCTGCTTTACCTCAAAGGAAACAGAGGCAGCAGGTGTAAGAAAATTTGCCCAACCATTTTGTCCTGGCTGGAATTCAACCCAGGTTCCTTGATTGTAAGCCAAAGATGTAGACCACTGTATTACAGGCTCCACCCATGCATACAAGGGTAACACTAAGTGCCCGAAAGAGTAACTTACATAGATGAGGTTCTCGTTGTATCTTATGAGAAGGTTGCGGAGGATACCAGCTTCGTGGAGGTCCCCTAGGGAGATCATGTCCTCCACCCCCTGCACCGATGTGGGGTGCATCGCCTTGATCCTCCTCTCCGGGGTCAGCCATTGTTCCTGTCCACAGAGATTAAGATTATCCTGGGTGACTCCTTTACCATAGTACTGCTACTGGCTACTACCTCCACTCTAACTGATGATATAATTGTATTAGTTAGTGGTGAGCTGCTGTTACTGTGTGTTAAACCTGGTGAGCTTGTGTTCTTACGCCTGCGACACCTGATGCCAGATCTTACATCAGCGACACATGGTGCAAAATAAGTCACAACTGAGACACCTAGCACAAGATAAATCACACCAATATAAAAAAGAAATATATAAATATAAAAAAGAAATAAAAGAGACATGCCCAAGTTGTAAAAGAGAAAGAGACGATTAAGGAAGTGTGCTTGGAAGTTCAAACCAGAAATGATAAACAAGAAGTGGATCGTAGGCAAGCAATTAGGAAAGAACTAGTAACCAACAGTAAACTGGTACAAAACACTGTAGATAGAAGTAAGTCCATAATAATTTTTGAATGTTTAGAGAAGGAAATTTCATCTAGGGTGGACTGAGCAGCAGAAGAGATGAAAATCATAGAAAAAATAGTAGAATTAGGAGAAGGCCTAAATTCAGAAGTGCATGTTAGTGATTTTAGGAGGATAGGAAACTATGAGAAAGACAAGAACCGCCCCTTAAGGGTGACGTTTAATGGAGTGAAGTATATGATAGAAGTGCTTCGGAATACCAGAAAATTGCAATGTGAAGAGGATGGCAAACTTTGGTCAATAAGACAAGACCTCTCAAAAGAGGACAGAGAAAAGCTGAATATGAACTTCATTGAAGCAAAATGTCTAAATGGGGATAGAAATGAAGAAGAAAGGAATTTTTTTTTCTACAGAGTGTCAGGAACTGAGAAGCTTGCAAAATGGTACATAAAGACAAAACAACAAAATCATTAAAGGAAGGGGGTGTAAAGAGCAAAGGGTAGGGGGAACATCTTTCTGAAAGTAGTATATACCAACATGGATGGAGATAAAAAATATTGGAGTTGAAGGATATAATTCTGCTCAACGTCCCAGATATTGTCGCATTAACAGAGATGAAGAAAATATTTGAAAATATTTTAAATGAGGTCGTATTATTGAAGGGGCTACTCAGTTTGGAGATGTGACAGGAAACTAGGAGGGGGGGGGGGAAGAGGAGTGGCTGTGCTGGTGAAAGAACACCTGAAGGTAAGAGAATTAATATTTGAAAACCCTCGAGACATAATGGCATTGCAGCTCTGGAATCAAGATGATAAGCTGATAATTTTAAATGCCTACAGCCCACCAGCAAGCAACACATGGACAAAGGAAGAACTGGATGACAAACGAGAGGGCCTCATAATGGTCATGAGAGAGATTATGGTAAGAACTGGCAAAAATAAATCCAGATTGTTGGTACTGAGGGACTTCAACTTTAAGGCAATAGCCTGGGAGGCCTATGAGGCAAGAACAAGAGGACATTTGGATAGGCAGATTTGTAAGCATCATCTTGGAGACATTCATGTATCAACACAACAAGCAGGCCATAAGAATGAGGGAAGGGGATGTTCCGTCAGTACTGGATCTAGTATTCACCAGGAAAGAAGAAGAGGTATTTGATATCCAGTACCTTCCTTCCTTGGGAAAGAGTGATCATGTCCTCTTGGACATTAAATACTCTATGCGATATAATCTAGTAGAGAATGGGGGACAGTGAAACAGTTGTTAAACTCGATTTCAAGAAAGGATGCTATGGGAACTTAGAAATTTTTTCATGGGTATAATTGGGCAGACTTGTTGCTAGGCAAGGAAGTAAATAAGATGTATGCCAAATTTTGCAAAATATATGATGAAGCCACACAAACATTCATACCAAAACAGACATGCAGACCTGGGAAACAGGGTTGGTTCAACAGAAATTGCGAGAGGGCCAGAGATCAAAAGACACAAGCATGGAATCATTATAGAAAGAGACCAAACCCCCAAACACACCAGGGATACAAAGATTCAAGAAACAACTACACGACAGTAAGGAGAGAGGCAGAGAGGTACTTTGAGAATGGTATAGCAGACAAATGTAAATCAGATCCTGGCCTTTTCTATAAATTCATTAAAAGCAAGCTGCAGGTAAAGGATAATATTCAGAGGTTGAAAATGGGGACAGATACACGGAAAATGAAAAGGAAATGTGTGAAACATTAAACGAAAAGTTCCAAAGTGTGTTTGTACAAAATGAGATCGTCAGAGAACCAGACAATAAGAATTCCAGAGAACAGCATAGAGCACATAGAGGTGTCTAGAGACGAAGTGAAACAAATGCTCTTGGAACTAAGTAAGAACAAAGCAGTTGGCCCAGATGGAATTTCACCATGGGTTCTGAGAGAATGTGGACCTGAGCTCAGCATTCCACTTCAGCTGATTTTTCAGACATCCCTGTGTACAGGAGTTGTAGCAGATATGTAGAAAAAGGCTAACATAGTTCCAATCTACAAAAGTGGCAGCAGTGAAGACCCCCTCGATTATAGACCTGTATCATTGACAAGTGTAATAGTCAAAATATTGGAAAAAAATAATAAAAATTAAATGGGTAGAACACCTGGAGAGAAATTATATAATATCAGACAGACAGTATGGTTTTTGATCTAGAAGATCCTGTGTATCAAATTTACTGAGTTTCTATGATCGAGCCACAGAGATTTTATAGGAAAGAGATGGTTGGGTTGACTGCATCTATTTGGACCTAAAAAATGCTTTCAACAGAGTTCCACATAAGAGGTTGTTATGGAAACTGGAAAATATTGGAGAAGTGACAAGTAAACTTCTAACATGGACGAAAAATTTTCTGACTGATAGGAAAATGATGGCAGTAATCAGAAGCAATGTATCGGACTAGAGAATCGTCACAAATGGCGTACCACAGGGTTCAGTTCTTGCACCGGTGATGTTCATTGTCTACATAAATGATCTACCAGATGGTAAACAGAATTATATGAACATGTTTGCTGATTATGCTAAGATAATAGGAAGGTTAAGAAACTTAGATGATTGTCATGCCCTTCAAGATGACCTGGACAAAATAAGCACAGTATATGGAGTACCAAGATGACCTGGACAAAATAAGTATATGGAGCACCACTTGGCAAATGGAATTTAATGTTAATAAATGCCATGTTATGGAATGTGGAATAGGAGAACATAGACCTCACACAACCTATATATTATGTGAGAAATCTTTAAAGAATTCTGATAAAGAAAGAGATCTAGGGGTGGTTCTAGATAGAAAACTATCACCTGAGGACCACATAAAGAATATTGTGCAAGGAGCCTATGCTACACTTTCTAACTTCAGAATTGCTTTTAAATACATGGATGGCGATATACTAAAGAAATTGTTCACGACTTTTGTTAGGCCAAAGCTAGAATATGCAGCGGTTGTGTGGTGCCCATATCTTAAGAAGCACATCAACAAACTGGAAAAGGTGCAAAGACATGCTACTAAGTGGCTCCCAGAACTGAAGGGCAAGAGCTACGAAGAGAAGTTAGAGGCATTAAATATGCCAAAACTGGAAGACAGAAGAAAAAGAGGCGATAAGATCACTACATACAAAATAGTAACAGGAATTGATAAAATCGATAGGGGAAGATTTCCTGAGACCTGGAACTTTAAGAACAAGAGTTCATAGATTTAAACTAACTAAACAAAGATGCCAAAGAAATATAAGAAAATTCACTTTCGCAAACAGAGTGGTAGAAACAGAGTGGTAGACGGTTTGAACAAGTTAGGTGAGAAGGTGGTGGAGGCGAAAACCATCAGTAGTTTCAAAGCGTTATATGACAAAGAGTGCTGGGAAGATGGGACACCACAAGCGTAGCTCTCATCCTGTAACTACACTTAAGCAATTACCTGTAACACTTAGTACAAGATAAATCCCACTTGCAACATCGGGTGCCAGATAAACCACATCTGCAACATTCGGCACCAGACGAGTCACATCGGCAGCACATACAGTATATGCATCCAGTGCTGGTTACACAACTATACAATTCTTTGTACCGAGTCTTTGGATTGCTTTAAGGGTGCCAATAATACTTTTTTCCAACAAACTTAAGTACTGTATGCACAGCAATGTGCTGTGCTATTCTAAAACAGTCTCCGTGGTGTAGTGGTAAGACACTCGCCTGGCGTTCCGCGAACGCTATGTCATGGGTTCGTATCCTGGCCGGGGAGGATTTACTGGGCGCAATTCCTTAACTGTAGCCTCTGTTTAACGCAACAGTAAAATGTGTACTTGGATGAAAAAACGATTCTTCGCGGCAGGGGATCGTATTCCAGGGACCATAGGATTAAGGACTTGCCCGAAACGCTACGCGTACTAGTGGCTGTACAAGAATGTAACAACTCTTGTATATATCTCAAAAAAAAAAAAAAAAAAAAAAAAAAAAAAAATATGAAGGATTACAGGATGTAGCTCAAAAGCTAGCTATGACTTTATCTAATATCCACAACTCACAGGATGGTTAGTCGTACTGTACATGTAATCAGGACAGAACACGAAATGCAAGTCTAATTTATTAGCCTGCACTAGCAAACTCTGGGTAGAGCACAAGAATATCTTCCAATATTCGTGAGTGTATGAATTACAGAACTCAAAATATCTTGTGCCATTTGGTTTAAAATCATTGATAACAGGGAAATCACAGATATAGTGTTGGAGAGCATGTCTTAGCATGTCCTATTCTTCACATGATTTACAAATAATGTGTGCACCAATGGGGGATTCACTACCTGCAGCCTCCTCCCATTGGTATCCACAACCCAGCCTAATTCTGGCAATTACAATGTCACACTGTCTAGTGAATGTGTTGTACTGTCTGTATATACAGTTCTTAGTTATTAACATATTATAGCTTTTTATATTTGTGCTGTCTGGCCTTTGAGTCAGTGGCTGCTTGTCTGTCATACCTTGCGATGATTTTGGGGCTTAGCATCCCCTCAGCCCAGTCCTCAACCCAGGCCTCCTCATACCAAATTTCCTGTAATAGTGTGGATCCAATATCCCAGTATAGCAATACAAATATTACCTTATCTTTCTCGGTTGCTAATTATAATACACAGTATCTGAGAGCTAAAATATTACAGCACAACCTCCTAAAATGATAGTGTAATACTTATGGCAATTATTTAGCCGAATGTACAAAAATGGACTGTTGCAGTCAATAGTATTATTTTGTACTATTAATTTAATTGAGAATGAAAACAATGAGCCAAAACAAACATACATTTCTAGGCCTAGTATAACACATTTATGTAGTGTGAGGCCTAAGATAGTGTATATTAGGCCTAGGATTGCTTATTTACAACCTGAACTGGTTAGCTTAAGTACTTTAGTTATTGGTAGTAGTAGGCCTCCATCAGTCTCGGGAGACTATGGAGCTGCGCTCTGGAGTTGCCTCTCCAGGGTGCAAAGCCAGGATAGATTGATACGGAGAAGCTGTTACCCAAGCAGCAAGTCTCCCCTCTCCACACTGGAGAGGGGAGACTCGTCAAAAGTCTCCAATGGAAAGGCAAACGTCAATACGATTGGTTCCAGTGCCATTGCAGGAACTGTGAACATATAGTATTATTGAATTTGCTCAAATGATGTACTAAAAAAATTGGTACTCTCTAATTTTTTAGTATATCATTTGAGCAAATTCAATAACACTATATGCAACATTTTGGGTCCAATAATCCATTTTTGTATGTTTAACCAAATACAGTACTGTAGTTGCTATAAGTACTGCACTGTATCATTTCAGGAGGATGGGCTGTAATATTAGTATACCTAACAATTTAAAATGGAAAAATACTTTAATGAGCATTTCCTAATATGCAAAAAGCAATTACAACAAACTGGAAAGAAATGACAGGGAATGTAGAAATGCCGAATTACAATTTTGGTTCCAGTAAAACCATTCGGAAAAAGCTAGACAGGTTCATGTAGGAGGTTCCGAAACAGCTATGTGGGTCTGTGGGCTGCTAACACAAACAGTCTGAATGACAAGCAATCCCAAGTAACTGTGGAGAACGCACCTGACCGTCGTCGTCCTGGACCTGGATACGTCGACCCTCAGCACTAACCACCCGGGCGCCGATGGCTACATCAAACTCCCGTCGAGATACTGGTTCGATCCATATGTAGTCACCCTGTGGGACACAACAGATAATAATCACATCGTACATAAGATTGTAACACTACTTATCCTAACCCAATCACTCATAACCTAACAAAAATCAAGCCCCCAATACAGCCCGACATAAGATTCCTAAAACACTGTGTTTTAGAAGCTTTGCAATAATGTATCATAATATCAACATCATATAATAATTGATCATTTATAATTCATTATACAGTACTTGTAAAATTTGTATATATAACTGTATGTAACTCGCTGTATAATTCATATGTACTCTCACAACCAATTACCTGCTTGATGGGGTTCTGGAAGTTCTACTCCCAAAGCCCGGCCTGAGGTCAGGCTTGACTTGTGACCATTGTACCCATGTATTTAAGTGTATGTATATTATTATTATATACTGTATACTTAATAAATATATAAATATATAAATATATATATATATGTCGTACCTAGTAGCCAGAACGCACTTCTCAGCCTACTATGCAAGGCCCGATTTGCCTAATAAGCCAAGTTTTCCTGAATTAATATATTTTCTCTAATTTTTTTCTTATGAAATGATAAAGCTACCCATTTCATTAAGTATAAGGACAATTTTTTTTAATTGGAGTTAAAATTAACGTAGATATATGACCGAACCTAACCAACCCTAGGTAGCCAAAAAAGTTAGGTTAGGTAGGTTAGGTAGTCGAAAAACAATTAATTCATGAAAACTTGGCTTATTAGGCAAATCGGGCCTTGCATAATAGGCTGAGAAGGGCGTTCTGGCTACTAGGTACGACATATATATATATATATATATATATATATATATATATATATATATATATATATATATATATATATATATATATATATATATATATATATATATATATATATATATATATATATATATATATATATATATATATATATATGATATATATTTGTTGGGCATTTTGGAATTGTTTAGCTGGGCAAATTGTAACTCTCATGGATCCAATTGTGTCTCAAATGATGTTCATAGATGGATGCAACATTTTTAAAAATAATATGGGACCTTGGGAAAGCCAGCACATTTCAAGCCAAATTCTGTGGTTTTCAAAATTTAAATTTTGAGTATCCCCATTTTTTTTTTTTTTTGTTGTTGACTAATATAGGTCCTTTTTTTCATTTGAAAATTAGATTTAAAGACTAGGGCATAGTAAAAAATGCTAGATGTAGTTAAATATATTTACAGACAGGTTCTCTTGGTATAGTTGTCCTTCACATGACAGGTTTAAATTAAAATGTCGCTCAGTGAAATCAGCCCTTAGAGCGGCAGAAATATTAGGGTGTGAATGGTAACTATGAGGATGGCTTCAATCATGGTTTTGATGATTTTTGTAGATGAACGAAACATTGCAAGGAACAGCTGAAGCCTTGGGTAAGCTATTGAGGATAGTGTTCAAAACCAAATTCTTTGATTTGTTTTTATTTTGAGTTGGCAAGGTTATCATTCACCTGGATAAGGCACTGATACCTTTTGAAAAAGGGTTTTGAGGCTGAGAATGTAAGATATGACCTAGATGTGATTACATTTTTTTGCAGACATGTTCATTTGGTAATTGTCTATTCTAAGTTGAAATAAAAATTTTGCAAAGTAAAATCAGCCCATAGGGCATGGCAAATGCATCCTGGAGGCATCTCTGGTACAAATCCCTCACTGCAATGAATTGGGGTTGGCCACATACACAGTACTGTAGTTTGTTGAATTGAAGTTTGTAGCAGATATGAAGAGGAGGAGCTAACCACATACTATATGAATATTTAATTCATAGTTACCAGCTAACAAGAAACTTACCTTTAGGCTATTCAGTGAAATAGCAATTGGCAATCTCACAAATGCACTTCACAATATAAACTGGGAATCTGAATTCAATAATACACAGGATATGAATTCATTAGCTAACTTCTTCCTTTCCAAAACATCTAAGCCTCTACAACACCCACTGTCCTCTCCTCACCAGGCAAATAACTGGCTAAAGACTAACTTAAACAACCCCTGGCTCACAAGTGGCATACTCAAAGCAATCAACAAGAAACATGAGTATGAAAAAAATTTAGGATTGGCCTAGTTGCAAAAGTAGTAGTTAAGAGGTACTCATCAATGCTTACCAGTATAATAAGAAAAGCAAAACTATCCTATTATGAGAGTAAACTCAAAGAAGCAAAAAGCAACATGAAGATCACATGGAGAGCCATCTCTAACATCCTAGGATCTAAACAACATTCACATAACCAGATAAAACTCTAAGGATGGTTAATACACCTGCAACAGATTTAGAAACGGCAACTGAATTTATTAGCTTCTTTTCATCGGTCGGTACCAACCTTGCCAGAAAAAATCCCACATACTCAAACACATGTTACCACTTATCTTTCAGGCAGCTATTCAAATTTTCTTCTTCTCTCACCAGTCAGCCCTACAGATGTTGTGTCCATCATTCACTCACTAAAAACCAAAGCTGGGAAAATTTGTGAAATACCATCTATGCTATACAAGAGTGTCTCCCATGCCCTTGCGCCACCCATAGCTTTGCTGTTCAACAAATCTCTAGAGTGTCATACCTTCCCTGATATCCTTAAAAAAACACAAGTAACACCAGTTCATAAAGGAGGCAATCCAGCAGACAAACAATTACAAACCAATATCAAATCTACCTACTGTATATTATCAACTATATTTGAAAAAATTATTTACAAACATCTCTACTCATACCTCATAAAATTCAACATACTGTACTAAGTCCCTGTCAGTTTGGCTTCCGCTCCCAAAAGAGTACCAACGATGCAATTATTAGTCTGCTTGATATAATCTACTCAGCCCTTGACAAAAATGAGTTTCCAATTGGACTCTTCATTGACCTGAGAAAGGCCTTTGATACTGTTAACTATAACTACCTCTTACTTAAACTCTACCATTGTGGAATCCGAGGCCTTGCCCTGAACTATATCCGATCTTAGTGACAGACACCAATATGTAGCCATCAATGATATAACCTCTCCCATTCTACCACTAACCGTAGGAGTGCCACAGGGCAGCATCCTAGACCTCTCCTATTTCTTATATGTATACATCAATGATCTGCCTAATGTCTCTAACATTCTTAAACCTATAGTTTACTGATCATACTACCCTCATCTACTCAGACCCCAACCCACACACACTAAATAATGTAAAAAATTCATTAAAAAAAGTCAACTTGTAGATGTCAACTAACAAATTCACACTAAACATAGAAAAGACCTATTACATCTTATTTGGAAGCAAATCAACAAATGCAATTACGCTTCAGATAGACAATGTTAACATCAGCAATAAAAATGATGGAAAGTGCCTTGGCCTATACTTTGACAAGAGACTCAACTTCAGCACCCACATACAACACACAACCAAGTCTCAAAAATGGTTGGTATACTCTCTAAAATCAGATATTATGTTCCAAACTCTGCTCTCCTAGTCTCACTATACTACGCGCTAATCTATCTCTATCTTACATATGGTACCTGTGCATGGGGTTCAACTACTGCGAACTACCCCAAGCCCATCATCACCCAGCAAAAATCTGCAATCAGAACAATAACAAACTCTGCTTTCAGACAACACTCAACCCCCCCTGTTTAAATCCCTAAACATACTAAACAAACTCACTCCAAACATTCTCTTGTGCCATTTACATTTACAAAACCCTGTTCTTAAATGCAAACCTTATTCTAAAACTCTTCCTGGACAGATGTAATAGGACCCATTATCACCACACCAGAAATAAATATCTCTTTGATATCCCCAGAGTCGAACTTAATCTGTATAAACACTGTATGCAAATATAGGAACCTGGTCTATGGAATTCACTCCTTAACGAATTGAAAAGCTGTTCAACTTTTGCCTTATTCAAAAACAAAACCCAAAAGTACCTAATTTCATCTTCATAGTTTCCTGCCTGGTGCTTCAAACTCGCACTGTATCTAGTGCTACCCAATCCTCCAATGTATGTACCTAAGCCATACAACTTTACCATTGTAATCATTGCTATCAAATTACATCATGGTTGTTATATTGAATGTATATTTTACTGCATTATACCTTGAAATAATCCTCAAATTATGCTACAATGTACCTGTTGATAACCCTTAAATTTTACTTTAACGTACCTACTAATCTTTTCAATTTTGTTATACAATTTTTTGTTATACTTTCTTACAATGTATTTTTTATACTTTTTTACAATATATTTTTTATACTTTCTTACAATGTATTTTTTATACTTACTTACAATGTACCTGTAAACAATTTTAATTTTGCTAGAAATTACCTACTTAAATTTATCTGTTCGATTAAGGACCTGCCGAAACGTTATGCATGCTAGTGGCTTTACAATAATATAAAACATCAATGCTATGCACTCTAATAAACCCAATGTACCTTCTTGTATATAAATAAATAAATAAATAGTTGATATAATACAGTGGTACCTCGAGTTACGAACATCCCTGTTTACGAACTTTTCGGGTTACGAGTCCGATTTGTTCGGAAAATTTGAATCAGGATATGAACTTTGCATCGAGATTCGAGTTTGTTGATACGCGTACAGCCAACCTAACGCATGGTGGCACCGCGAACAGTGCCCCGCACCCAGTGACTATCCTGCCTGAATTCTTCACAAGAATTTACATTTTTTGTCAGATTTTTGTCCATTTGAGCATAAAAGTTGTTGTTATATATTTTGTCATGGGGTCCAAAGAAAGCCAGTGGTAAGGTTCAAGGCAAGAAATCACATGAGAGAATGACAATATTGGAAAAACAAGAGATCATTCGTAAGCATGAAAATTGAACTCGTGCTATTGAACTAGCTAGGCAGTACAACAAATCCATGTTAACGATATGCACTGTACTTGCCAAGAAAAAGGACATTACGAGTGCTAAAGTGGCAAAAGGCGCATCAACAATCACGAAACAAAAACCACAAATACTTCAGGATGTGGAAAAGTTGTTATTAATTTGGATACACAACAAAGAGTTGGCAGGTAATAGTGTTTAGGGCGGATAGATAGGGCACGAAGACCTTGTAAAGAAAACCCCCTGGAACGAATGCAGATATTAAAGACTTTAAGGCAAGCAGGGGATGGTTTGACAAATTTAGAAAAAGAAATGGTATTCATAGTGTTGTGAGGCATGGGGAGGCTGCCAGCTCAGACAAACCAGCGGCTGAAAGATTTATTGAAGAAGTCAGAGAGTTTGCAGAGGCTGAAGGATACCTACCGCAACAAGTGTTTAATTGTGATGAAACAAGACTGTTCTGGAAAAGATGCCCTAAGAGGACATGCATTACCAAGGAGGAGAAGTCATTGCCCGGATGCAAGTCTATGAAAGACAGGTTTACGCTTGTACTGTGTGGTAATGCAATTGGCATTTTGAAAATTAAACCCTTGCTTGTGCGCCTGACAGCTGAGTGGACAGCGCTTCAGATTCGTAGTCCTGAGGTTCCGGGTTCGATTCCCGGTGGAGGCGGAGACAAATGGGCAAAATGTTTCTTTCACCCTGATGCTTCTGTTACCTAGCAGTAAATAGGTACCTGGGAGTTAGACAGCTGCTACGAGCTGCTTCCTGGGGGTGTGTAACAAAAAGGAGGCCTGGTCGAGGACCGGACCGAGGGGACGCTAAGCCCCGAAATCATCTCAAGATAACCTTGTGTATCATTCTGAAAATCCAAGGGTTTTCAAACAGTATGGTGTGCAGAAAAATCAAATGTGTGTGATGTGGAGGGCTAATAATAAGGCACGGGTGACTAGGATTTTTTTTACGGAGTGGCTAAATGATGTGGTGTGCCCTGCCATACAAAAATATCTGCAGGAGAAAAATTTGCCACTCAAGGCCCTGCTTCTCCTCGACAATGCTCCTGCTCATCCTCCAGGCTTGGAAGATGCATTGTTGAACAGATATAATTTTCTCACAATAAAGTTCCTTCCTCCTACCACCACTCTTAATTCAGCCTATAGACCAGAAAATCATAGCGAATTTTAAGAAACTTTATGAAAGGGCACTTTTCCGGAAATGTTTTGAAGTGACTGAGGCCACAAACCTCACCCTCAAAAAGAGTTCTGGAAACACCATTTTAACATTTGTAGTGCTTTAAAACTTGTTGACAAAGCCTGGCAAGAAGTGACTCAAAGAACCCTGATCTCTGGCTGGAGAAAATTGTGGCCTGAATGTGTGACAGAACTAGACTTTGAGGGGTTTGAGCCTGTAAATGAAGTGCCTATTGTTGAGGAAATTGTTACTCTTGGCCGGAAAATGGGCTGGGAATTGGATGGTGATGATGTGGAGGAGCTGGTGGAAGAACACAACAAAGAACTGACCACCGAAGACCTTCAAGCCCTTGAAAAGGAGCAGCAACAAGAGGCAGCTGAGTATATTACTTCAGAGGAGGATGAGGCAGAAGATAAAGTACAGTAGTAGGCGGCTATATTAATCTTTTCAATGACAATGTGATGCCTCACTACAGACAAATGTTGCAAAGAAGGGAACAACAATCTTCAATAGATTGTTTCGTTGTGAGAAAATCAAGCAGTGAGCCACAACCAGGACCTAGTGGTATGCAGGCAAAAAGTGCCAGAGAGTGTACTCCAGAAAAATCTTTACTGCCAAATGTTATAATGGAAGGAAACTCCCCTTCCAAACAGTAACACCTCTCCTCCTCCCCCGTCCTCACCATCTTCCATATGCCAACAGGAGTCATCAGCAAGGGTAAGTAATAACTTGAACATACTACACTTTTGTGGTGTAGATTTGGGTGAATTAGGTATAAAATTTACTTTGAAGTGAAGTTTTTCGGGAGTCAGGAACGGATTAATTAATTTTCCATTATTTCTTATGGGGAAATTAGCTTTGGTTTACGAATTTTTGGGTTACAACCCGTCTCCAGGAACGGATTAAATTTTTAAACCGAGGTATCCCTGTACTACTGTGCAGAATGTCAATGTTAATTGGCAGAGTGGAAAAAGTAGCATCATTCACAAAAACAGCCTATCACTGAAGCAAGATTGCAAGTATTGAAGGGAGTAGCCTCTAGGCAGGCTTCTAAACAGTGTTGGAGTTTTAGAAGAAGGTTAGTGCAGTTAGTGTCTAAAGCCTTATGTGGGTAAACAAATAAATCTATGGAGTACCCATTTTTGTCAAGAGCTGTTTGTATCTGATATCTGGTCAAGCATATTAAAGCATAGCATAAAGCAGGAGAGATTGCTGAAATACAGGGAATACAGAGAACATATACGGCATGCATATACGCGATAAAGCACATCAATTATTGGGATCGTCTCAAAGCTCTCCAAATGTACTCAGTAGAAAGGAGACAAGATATGAAATAATGTACACGTGGAAAATACTGGAGGGCCAATTCCAAATCTACACAGTAAAATAACAACATACTGTAGTGAATGATATGGAAGAAAATGCAGAACAGAACCAGTGAAGAGCAGGGGTGCCATAGGCACAATCTGAGACCACTGTATAAACATGTGAGGTCCACGGTTGTTCAACATCCTCCCAGCGAGTATAAGAAATAATGCCGGAATAACAGTGGACATATTCAAGAGAAAACTAGATTGTTTTCTAAAAAGAAGTGCCAGACCAACCAGGCTGTGGTGGGTATGTGGGACTGTGGGCCACTCCAAACAACAGCCTATACCCTGGAAACACAAACCGAAACTGTCTCTATTTTCCGTTTGTTACAACTTGCAATAAAGTTGTTACATCTTGGCTTAACGGCTTAACCAACCAAGCATCAATGACCCAAGGACCCCCTCCGGAAGCCTGTCTGCGCTTGAAACCAAGTCTGGGCCGGCCACCAAGGAGCCACACGGACGCCACTCCCGCAGCAAGACACGAAAAGAGTCAGAAACCAAAGCAACAGCTGAACCGGGGGAAATTAAAGAGGTATAGGTAACCCCACCTCGATCAGTCCTGCTGAAAGGTGTCAACCGCGATGGCTCTGCAGTCGGGGAAGGACGCCACATATCAGGAGACGCCGAGATCAAGCCGACATGAAGAGGGCCATCTCCGGGAGCCCGTATGTCCGGCAGAGCCAACTGGAGGAGTCAGTGTCAACCGTCCATTCCGTAGACAGGAGAAGGAATAGAGACAGGCCATCCGCCAGGATGTTGGACACTTCCCGGATGTGAACTGCACGGAGAGCCAAACCCCGAGAATCCAGCAGATGAGTCGCATGAAGCGACCAGCCCCAAAGAACCAAGGACTGAAGAGAATGAAGAGAACATTGTGGTTCAGACAATGAATAGTTTGTCTTTGTCCGCCCTGTCAATCCCCCCAGGTGTAGGTAGTGATCATGTCTCCCCCTTACTCGTCTGTCTTCTAGCGACATGAGGTTTAGTAGGGTGTGGCTTCTAACTTCGTTTTTATTAATTAATATTATATACCCTGTATTAAACATTTACCTTTAATAATTATCATCACATACAAGTATAATTCCCATATAATAAATGTGATAATTTACATGTGATAAATGTGATGAGTTTACCAAAAAAGCGGCCCACAGTCAACAACAGTGTTGACTGTAGCAACAACAACAACAATAACAGTGTTCTTGTTGTTGATTTAGGGGCGACGACGATTGTGGGATCGGATGCGCCCCGGCTGCCCGACACCAGGAAATAGCAGAGGGATGGGGTCCTTATAGTTTCTTCAGGCCACAGACCCTACAATCTCCTCAGGCCAGATACTTTACAGTCTCTTCAGACCACGAACATGACGAATGAAGCGGTAGGTATGGCGAAGGATGTCTTAACGGACGTCTTTTTCTCTCGCATCTGCCCTGTCAAGGAGATCGGGAACCGTGAAGCAGGAAATACTCAGCTTATGAACGGCACTCTGTAGTCTGACTCGAGCGCTATGAAATCTAGGGCAATGATGAAGGTGTTCTACTGTATCCTCCTGGGTCGGACACCACTGGCAGTATGGGGAATCTACCAGCCGTAGACAATGGAGATGTGCAGCCAGGCAGGTGTGCCCAATCCGGAGACGAGTGACGGCCGTATCGAGGAGTCGAGAATGATGATGAGTCCATGGATGCGGGAGGAGCCCTCCCGGAGACCCGCCAGAGAGGAGGACCTGAGTGCTGGCGCCATCATTGCCTCCCAACTCGTGAGGCAAGCCGTCCGGAGTTGCGGGAGAATTTCAGAATGGTCCAGAGGCACATATGTAGAGTCATGGAGACCATGTGTCATCCCTGCTGCTGCATCGGCCTCCTCATTGCCATTAATACCGACATGTGATAGAACCCATTGGAGATAGATTGACCAACCCGGAGTACCAGAGTTCTCCAGAGTACCAGTATGACAGCAGTTCTCCACGGATCTGTAACACAGTATGACGATGTACTCGTAGACGCCTAGATGATATCAGATGTAGGGCTGTAACTGAGTCCACATAGAAGACTACCGCAGAGGGCCCTGAAACTTGTCGAAAGCATCGTAAGACTAGTAAGATTGGAAGCATTTCCCTGGCCAGGCACGAATGAGCAGAGGAGAGCTTCCATGTCTGATAGAAAGAAAAAGGAGCAAAGTATGCTGCCACAGAAGTGGATGGTGGCTGATTTTTGCAGGACCCATCCGTGTAAACCTTCAAATATCCAGGGTGTAAGGAAGCTAGTAGGTTTGCAAAAATTAAAGGGGCCAAACCCTCTAAATCCCTCTTCCAATGAGAAGGCTTGGAAAAGTTCACAAAAACCCGAATGAGCTCTTCTGCCCACGGAGGCACCGGAGAGATGATCGGGCCAGGAGCGAGTACAGGGACGGGAAGGAAAAAACTGTGAGCAGGCATCCAAGGCCCGTACGACAAAAGATAGCAGATGGCGCCTGGAGTGTCCAGCCGGTACATTCCACCAGTTAGCCTCAAGTTGGAGGCGAGTAAGTGGATGGGTCGCAGGGAGACGCACTATCCGTTGAAGCTGGTGGCAGAGGGCGAGAAGACGTTCAAAGCTCATGGGCCATAACCCCGACGAGAGAGAACTGGCGAGGAGAGCATAGCCCCTAGTGCTGAGCGAAGGGCATCATTTTGAATGGGATCCAGCCTTACTAAGACTGATGATGCTACTGAGCCATAGACTTCACTCGCATACATGATACGAATGAAGGCCTTATAGAGCACTAGGAGCGACTCCCGCGAAGCCCCCCATGCCGCACCAGAGAATCGTTTCATGATGTTCATGCGACAAAAGCATGAGGCCCGAAGGTAATCTACATGTCGTCTCCACGTTAGCCAAGAGCCATCTACAACGACCCCAAGCCACCTGTGTTCTGTGGCAATCGGGAGATGACAGCTCCCGACGGTCACCACTAGCTGGTCTGACAAACGGGTCCAGGTGAAGCTCATGACGCAACTTTTCACCGGGTAAATGGAGAGCCCCTTCCCCAGCACAATTGCAGAGAACAGTCACGGCATCTTGCAGGGAGCCTTGTGCCTCCAGGAGGGTGGCACCATCTGCCACGAGGGTTACGTCATCGGCATAAGCTAAAACCTGGACACCCCAGAATACCAGGAGATCAGACAGAAAAATAGATAATAATAGCAGGATAAGAATCGCTCGCTGGAAAACACCACGCAAGACAGGGCGGGACGTGGAGACGACTCCACCAACCGCTACTTTGAATGAGCGGTCCTGTAGATAGTTTTGAAACCACCCCAACGCCGGACCCGAGAGACTTAGTCGAGCCAGGCTCTGAAGGACAGCAGAATGAGACGCAGAGTCAAATGCACTCTTGATGTTGTTGCACTCTCCGGCAATGTCAATTATTCGATGTTCCAAGGAGAGGAGGCAGTTCATCGTGCTTCTTCCTGGCTGAAATCCATTGATACCCTCAGGTAGGAGACCTGAGGTTTCCACCACCCATTGTAGCCGGGTGTGAACAAGGCGTTCCATCAATTTCCCGAGACATGGAAACAGACTTATGGGCCGATGTGAACTTGGGACAAATGGATCCTTCCCAGACTTGGGCAATGGTAAAAAAATGATTTGTTTCCATGGGTCAGGAAGGACACCAGAGGGCCAGCAGGCATTGTAGAAGTGAAGGAGGTGGGACTGAAAGATCCTGGGCACCCTCCTGACAAATTCATATGGGACGCTATCTATCCCTGGCATAGTGCCCAACCTAGATAGTGACAGGGCCTCCTCAAGCTTAACAGATGTAAATGGATGATCCAGGTCCTGAGCTAATCCTATACCCTGTCGGGAGCTCCAACCCATGGAGCCCGCAGAAAGGTAAACGTCCGCAAAGTGGTCAGCCAAAAGTTTGGCTATTTGTACTTTCCCCAGGTCCCCATTACCACTGGGGTCTCTGGATCGGATGGAAGGCCGGGAGTACCTCCCTGTCATCTTGCGAACAAAAGCCCAGGCTCCCACAGGAGGAAGAGGATTCAAATCGGAGAGAGGCGCAGTAATCAGCCCAGGCCTTGCGTTTGGCAAGGAGGACTGTTCGCCTACACCTGGCGTCCGCCCTGCGGAAGGTCTGCCGCTACAATGGAGTAGGGTGACGCCACCACGAATCCTACGCACTTCAACGCTCCAGTACTGCCTGCCAACATTCAGGAGTCCACCAGGGTGCCCCACGGCAGGAGGGATTGGTTGTCTGACCACTAGTCCTCCTGAAATGCCGAGAGTCTACACTGAAGAGGGACTCGGGGAGAGCATCTGCTGACCCATGCAGATCTGCCGTAGCTGGGGAAAGGGTCGACCAGTCATCCGCTTCATAGCCAAGCCACCCCTCCTCCGAGAAGATCCACTTGGATCTACAGGTGGTCAGAGCAGGACGAACAGTGCCCCCGAAGGAAATGACGATGGGCAGATGATCCGTACCCAGGTATGGCCTGGTCCATATCTTCGCCATCGTGAAGGGGCCTCTTCCAATGCAGAGATCGAGCGTTGAAGTATGCCCATTGAGCGGGTCTATCCGGGTTCCCAAACCTAGCGGCATCAGTAAGGAGAGGTCTGGGGAGTCAAGGAGAAACTGAAACAGGGCTCGACCAGCTGTGTTATGGTGGCGGCCGGATAGCATAGGTTGCCATGATGAGTGCTGAGTGTTAGCCACCAATGATCAATGTTAGTCACCAATTTTCCTGCCCGAAACGCTTTGCGTAATAGTGGCTTTAGGCATTGTATGTACTAGCTCTATCTATAAATTCATCAATTTTTGTATCACCCCTTGTATGTATGTATTTTACCTAAATAAACATTTGAATTTGAATTTTGAATTTGATGAGGCAGGTGTCTGTGATCTGACCAAAATAGTGTTCTAGTTTCTTATACACAGAAATCACACTAGCGTGATAGCATCAAATCAACAAATCCACAGGGGCCGTGACGAGGGTTCGAACCAACGTCCGAGAGGATCCCAGACGCTGCCTTAGTCGACTGAGTTACGACATGGTAAAAGAATTACAACCGGGAAATCATCCTAATTTACCATGGTCATACTCGGGTGCATGGGGGGAATTGCATAAAATCCTGATTTGTGTCTCGGAGAGACTGCAGGAATCGCGGTAAATTAGGATGATTTCCCTGTTGCAATTCTTTTACCATGTCGTAGCTCAGTCGATTAAGGCAGCGTTCGAGATCCTCTCGGACGTTGGTTCGAACCCTCGTCACGGCCCTTGTGGATTTGTTCATTTGATGCATCACGCTAGTGTGATTTCTGTGTATAAGGAACTAGAACACTATTTAGGTCAGATCACAGACATCTGCCTCATCATGGGTGACTAACACTCAGCACTCATCATGGCAACCTATGCTATCCGGCCGCCACCATAACACAGCTGGCCGAGCCCTGTTTCAGTTTCTCCTTGACTCCCCAGACCTCTCCTTACTGATGCCGCCAGGTTTGGGAACCCGGATAGACCCGTTCAATGGGCATACTTCAACGCTCGATCTCTGCATTGGAAGAGGCCCCTTCACGATGGCGAAGATATGGACTGGGCAGGAAAGAGAATATTCGCACTATATTTTTAGCAGATGACAAAATTAAGCCCTCACCCACACTGATTAGGAAAGATCACTGGAACTAAACCTCACGACACGAAGACATGAGAGTTAAGGGAGACATGATCATGACCTATAAAATTCTCAGAGAAATTGACAGGGTAGATAAAGGTAAACCGTTTAGCACGGGCGGTACGCGAACAAGGGGACACGGGCGAAAACTGAGTACCCAAATGAGCCACAGGGACGTTAGAAAGAACTTGTTCGGTGTGCAGCCTATCTTGAGGTTATCTTGAGATGATTTCTGGGATTTGCGTCCCCCGCGGCCCGGTCCTCGACCAGGCCTCCTTTTTGTTATACAACCCCCCCCCCCCCAGGAAGCAGCCTGTTGCAGCTGGCTAAATCCCAAGTACCTATTTACTGCTAGGTAACAGGGGCATCAGGGTGAAAGAAACTCTGCCCATTTGTTTCCGCCGCCACCGAGGATCGAACCCGGAACCTCAGGATTACGAATACAAAGTGCTGTCCACTCAGCTGTCAGGCCCCTTGTGGCAGTAGTTAACAGATGGAATTCATTAGGAAGTGATGTGGTGGAGGCTGACTCCACGCAGTTTCAAGTGTAGATATGATAGAGCCCAGTAGGCTCAGGAACCTGTACACCATTTGAGAGGCGGGACCAAAGAGCCAGAGTTCAACCCCCGCAAGCACAAATATGTGAGTACTGAAGGTTACTTTGACAAACTCTGTGCTTCCGGTTGAAGTGTAAAGTGATTATAAGCATTACTAATTAACGCTTGTAACCAGTATATTTAGTGGGAGATGCATATTACACGAGAGGCTGGACTGGAGAATGTCATTGGTAGGAAGGAGCAACAGCTCCGTGCCCAACTGTTGACGAGAGATTGATGATTGATGAAGATTAAGCCACCCAAGAGGTGGCACGGGCATGAATAGCCCGTAATTGACGAGAGACGAGTGACGAGGTTTTCTGAGCGCGCCTGAAGACATGAGGTCGGTTCAGTTGCCGGACGCCACCAGTGGCAATGTAGAAACGTTCAGAGGCACCACATTATATATTTATTATTTTTGGTATTGATATTTCATGTTGTAGGAGAGTATTATTTACTTTGTGGATGGCTGCAGGATTGTGTACACCTGCTGGGAGGTAAGGAATGTCCGACGATGAGTAATAATGTGCAATAAACCCTGAAAACCGACAAGGAACATTATTTTATTTTATTTATTTTGTACGTGAATGTACATTGGGTTCATGAGAGTACAGAGACTTGAAGTTTGACATTCTTGTAAAGCCACTAGCACGCATAGTGTTTCGGGCAGAGCCTTAATCTAACTTATAATTTTAAGAAGGTAATTTCAAGGAAAATAAAAAAAAAAAAACTTTACAGGTACATTGTAAGAAAGCATAAAAATACATTGTAAGAAGGTATAAAAATGCATTGTAAGTATAAAAAAATACATTGTGTAAGAAAAAAAGAAGAAAAACGATATTCATCCACAACTGTGGATGACTCCGCGAGGATCCACTGTGACATGTTTAGATTAGTGTAGCGAGTAGATTATCCCAATAATATACTCGTTCTGAACTCATTAGCTTAATGAGAGAAGTAAAGCTCTCATTACCAGTAATGATGGAACTCAAACATTTTCCCTACTTACAGTTAACATTACTTGCAACGAATAAATCTATAAGGGCCGTGATGAGGGTTCGAACTTACGTCAAGGATGATTCTAGACGCACCTTAATCGACTGAGCCACGACATAGTCAAATGAATTGACCGATTAAGGTACTTTTAATAGGGTGCCCTAGTACCCTATTTCACTCTTCAATTGATATTAGGTAATTGTGTTGGTAGTCTTTGAACCCTACATTTGTCACCATTGACAAATGGTGATGATATTTCTGATAAAGTTTGCTATAGTTGTTAATATAGTTGCAAATTTACGATAGTTTCCATTTGAAAAGCATGATCAGGACCTTGTGTTAGACGTTCTCTAGTAAAGATCAAAAGTTAAATACTACAGCAAAACCCGGAATGTCAACACACCGCTCTGGCTGTGAGGAAGTCGACACTGTCGGAGTCCTGCAAGGCGGGCTTCCAGGTCCCATCCTGAACCCCACTCTCGGGGTCCACCACAATGCTGATCCCTCCAGCCGTGTAGTGCCTGAAGGCGGCGTGTTCCCGTAGCTCCGCCGTCTCGTAGATGTTCACCTTCCCCTGCACCACACTACACCTCCAACCCTCGCCTGGGATGGCCACAGGTGCTCGCTTGGCGCCTTCAGCTAGCGTTACAGCAGCACACGGGGATTTAGAGTTGTCTTCTATTCTGTCACCGTCTTCCTGAGTGTTCGGGGTCTCGGACTGTCCTCTGCCCATCGTGCTAGGCTCAGCCGGATCCCTAGCTAGGGGCTGGGAAAAACTAGTGAGCTGTATAGGTCGACGGTTGGATGAGTAAGAGGTGGAGAACAGCGGCGTCAGTTCTTGGGTAGGAGACGCGGTTGAGGGACGTCGACTCAGCGTCTCAAGGCTACCTAAAACAGTCTTTTCAACATCCACAACAAATCCATCTGGCTCGAAGAGTAAGACATTACCGGGGACGTTGTCTGCAGGTCGTCCTACGGCAACCTTAATCCTACCCTCATCAGCGACTGTTGATCCCACAAAATCACGTGATGCCTCTGCGTCCTTTTCCTTTGGACCCTTGCTGGCTGCTGCGTTCTGCGATGTCCTGAAGGAACCGTCCCGAGGAACCCTGGAAGAGGCACGGACCTGAGCCCCGTCCTCTGGGTGACAGTGGAGGTCCTCCAACACAGTAACAACCTCGTGGTCCTTTTCTTCGTTCATCACCATCTCTGGCCACTATCTTGAGCGTCCACAGTCCCTCACATCAACACCTCCGTCATCAACACAACACCACGACGTAAGCGTGGTATAACACCCACCTCAACACACATTTCCTCACATACCAGCCACGACGTCACACAACTTGGTCACTCACCAATATACTGGCTCTACACACCATCAACTAGTGCATTTGCCTGCTTTCACGTTCACGAGAACCGTAAACTTCAGTGAACACATTATATTACAAGCAACACGTAATAAAACCAAAACGAATTGAATTGAAGAATACACGCCACCCACACCCCGCCCACCCACACCCCACACCGCCCACACCTTGCTACCAACACCCCACCACCCACACACCGCCCACCCACACCCCACCACTCACCACCCACATTCCACCACCCACACCCCACCACTCACCACCCACATTCCACCACCCACACCCCACCACTCACCACCCAAACCCCACCACTCACCACCCACATTCCACCACTCACCACCCACACCCCACCACTCACCACCCACCACCCGCCCACACCCCACCCACCACCCATATACACAACATACACAAGCAGATACCTTAAGAGTAAGAAGATAGGCCTGAAAGTATAAAAGATTAACAAAAGGTGTACCCCAAGGCTCAGATGTTATGTATCCTCCTCTTCCTGTACATCACGGCGGCTGAGTCAACATGTGCTCACACCACCTAGTTGTGCTAGCGGGGGGTTGAGCTCTTGCTCTTTGGGCCCGCCTCTCAACTGTCAATCAACGGATCTCCCCCCCCCCCCCACACACACACACTGCCAGGAAGCCACTCGTAGCAGTTGTAACTCTCAGGTACCTATTTACTGCCAGGTGAACAGGGGCATCAGGGTGAAAGAAATTGCCACTTGTTTTCTGCCTCAGCCGGGGGATAGGACTACGAATCCCGAGCACTGTCCACTCAGCCGTCAGGCCCTCTTGACGCCCAGAAGACAGTTTATGAGTCTTGTCCCCCAAGCCCGTACACCACCACCATGATTAAGGAGAGATCAACAGGTTTCGCGAATGGTTGCGTAAGTGCTTGCATATGGTTAATACATGACACCAAATATTAATGACAAGTGTCAAGAAGGACGTAGACTAAATTGTTTCAAGCGACAGGTATGGCGACACGTGACCGGTATGGCAATATACAGGAAACAAATCTGGCAACAGGTGACCGGTATGGCAATAGACAGGAAACAAATATAGCAACAGGTGACCGGTATGACAATAGACAGGAAACAAATATGGCAACAGGTGACCGGTATGGCAATAGACAGGAAACAAATATGGCAACAGGTGACCGGTATGACAATAGACAGGAAACAAATATAGCAACAGGTGACCGGTATGGCAATAGACAGGAAACAAATATAGCAACAGGTGACCGGTATGGCAATAGACAGGAAACAAATATGGCAACAGGTGACCGGTATGGCAATAGACAGGAAACAAATATGGCAACAGGTGACCGGTATGGCAATAGACAGGAAACAAATATAGCAACAGGTGACCGGTATGGCAATAGACAGGAAACAAATATGGCAATAGACAGGAAACAAATATGGCAACAGGTGACCGGTATGGCAATAGACAGGAAACAAATATGGCAACAGCTGACCGGCATGGCAACAGACAGGAAACAAATATGGCAACAGGTGACCGGCATGGCAACAGATAGGAAACAAATATGGCAACAGGTGACCAGCATGGCAACAGATAGGAAACAAATATGGCAACAGGTGACCGGCATGGCAACAGACAGGAAACAAATATGGCAACAGGTGACCGGCATGGCAACAGATAGGAAACAAATATGGCAACAGGTGACCGGCATGGCAACAGACAGGAAACAAATATGGCAACAGGTGACCGGCATGGCAACAGACAGGAAACAAATATGGCAACAGCTGACCGGAGACCTGCATAGCAACAGATGACAGGATGGCGGAATGGCAACACACGACAGCATACTGGTATGGCAACACACGACAGCATACTGGTATGGCAACACACGACAGCATACTGGTATGGCAACACACGACAGCATACGGGTATGGCAACACACGACAGCATACGGGTATGGCAACACACGACAACATACCGGTATGGCAACACACGACAGCATACCGGTATGGCAAAACACGACAGCATACCGGTATGGCAACACACGACAACATACCGGTATGGCAACACACGACAACATACCGGTATGGCAACACACGACAGCATACTGGTATGGCAACACACGACAGCATACCGGTATGGCAACACACGACAACATACCGGTATGGCAACAGGAGGCTGGCAAGACAGTACACCATAAAAGGCTAACACCTCTCGGAGCCAGAAGGAAACAAAGACCAAGAAGACATATCAGGACACCATACAATAAGCTGGTCACCATCAGGGACACCATACAATAAGCTGGTCACCATCAGAGACACCATACAATAAGCTGGTCACCATCAGGGACACCATACAATAAGCTGGTCACCATCAGAGCACCATACAATAAGCTGGTCACCATCAGGAACACCATACAATAAGCTGGTCACCATCAGAACACCATACAATAAGCTGGTCACCATCAGGACACCATACAATAAGCTGGTCACCATCAGGGACACCATACAATAAGCTGGTCACCATCAGAGCACCATACAATAAGCTGGTCACCATCAGGGACACCATACAATAAGCTGGTGACCATCAGAGCACCATACAATAAGCTGGTCACCATCAGAGCACCATACAATAACCTGGTCACCATCAGGACACCATACAATAAGCTGGTCACCATCAGGGACACCATACAATAGGCTGGTCACCATCAGGGACACCATACAATAAGCTGGTCACCATCAGGGACACCATACAATAAGCTGGTCACCATCAGAGCACCATACAATAAGCTGGTCACCATCAGGACACCATACAATAAGTTGGTCACCATCAGGACACCATACAATAAGCTGGTCACCATCAGGACACCATACAATAAGCTGGTCACCATCAGGACACCATACAATAAGCTGGTCACCATCACGACACCATACAATAAGCTGGTCACCATCAGGACACCATACAATAAGCTGGTCACCATCACACCATACAATAAGCTGGTCACCATCAGGGACACCATACAATAAGCTGGTCACCATCAGGGACACCATACAATAAGCTGGTCACCATCAGGACACCATACAATAAGCTGGTCACCATCAGGACACCATACAATAAGCTGGTCACCATCACGACACCATACAATAAGCTGGTCACCATCACGACACCATACAATAAGCTGGTCACCATACAATAAGCTGGTCACCATCAGAGCACCATTCAATAAGCTGGTCACCATCAGGGACACCATACAATAAGCTGGTCACCATCAGGGACACCATACAATAAGCTGGTCACCATCAGGGACACCATACAATAAGCTGGTCACTATCAGGGACACCATACAATAAGCTGGTCACCATCAGGGACACCATACAATAAGCTGGTCACCATCACGACACCATACAATAAGCTGGTCACCATCAGGGACACCATACAATAAGCTGGTCACCATCAGGACACCATACAATAAGCTGGTCACCATCAGGACACCATACAATAAGCTGGTCACCATCACGACACCATACAATAAGCTGGTCACCATCACGACACCATACAATAAGCTGGTCACCATACAATAAGCTGGTCACCATCAGAGCACCATTCAATAAGCTGGTCACCATCAGGGACACCATACAATAAGCTGGTCACCATCAGGGACACCATACAATAAGCTGGTCACCATCAGGACACCATACAATAAGCTAGCTGGTCACCATCAGGACACCATACAATAAGCTGGTCACCATCAGGACACCATACAATAAGCTGGTCACCATCAGGGACACCATACAATAAGCTGGTCACCATCAGAGCACCATACAATAAGCTGGTCACCATCAGAGCACCATACAATAAGCTGGTCACCATCAGAGCACCATACAATAAGCTGGTCACCATCAGGGACACCATACAATAAGCTGGTCACCATCAGAGCACCATACAATAAGCTGGTCACCATCAGGACACCATACAATAAGCTGGTCACCATCAGGGACACCATACAATAAGCTGGTCACCATCAGGGACACCATACAATAAGCTGGTCACCATCAGGGACACCATACAATAAGCTGGTCACCATCACGACACCATACAATAAGCTGGTCACCATCAGGGACACCATACAATAAGCTGGTCACCATCAGGACACCATACAATAAGCTGGTCACCATCAGGGACACCATACAATAAGCTGGTCACCATCAGAGCACCATACAATAAGCAGGTCACCATCAGAGCACCATACAATAAGCTGGTCACCATCAGAGCACCATACAATAAGCTGGTCACCATCAGGGACACCATACAATAAGCTGGTCACCAGGACACCATACAATAAGCTGGTCACCATCAGGACACCATACAATAAGCTGGTCACCATACAATAAGCTGGTCACCATACAATAAGCTGGTCACCATACAATAAGCTGGTCACCATCAGAGCACCATACAATAAGCTGGTCACCATCAGGGACACCATACAATAAGCTGGTCACCATCAGGGACACCATACAATAAGCTGGTCACCATCAGGGACACCATACAATAAGCTGGTCACCATCAGGGACACCATACAATAAGCTGGTCACCATCAGGGACACCATACAATAAGCTGGTCACCATCAGGGACACCATACAATAAGCTGGTCACCATCAGGACACCATACAATAAGCTGGTCACCATCAGGGACACCATACAATAAGCTGGTCACCATCAGGACACCATACAATAAGCTGGTCACCATCAGGGACACCATACAATAAGCTGGTCACCATCAGGGACACCATACAATAAGCTGGTCACCATCAGGACACCATACAATAAGCTGGTCACCATCAGGACACCATACAATAAGCTGGTTACCATCAGGACACCATACAATAAGCTGGTCACCATCAGGGACACCATACAATAAGCTGGTCACCATCACGACACCATACAATAAGCTGGTCACCATCACGACACCATACAATAAGCTGGTCACCATCAGGGACACCATACAATAAGCTGGTCACCATCACGACACCATACAATAAGCTGGTCACCATCACGACACCATACAATAAGCTGGTCACCATCAGGACACCATACAATAAGCTGGTCACCATCAGGGACACCATACAATAAGCTGGTCACCATCAGGGACACCATACAATAAGCTGGTCACCATCAGGGACACCATACAATAAGCTGGTCACCATCAGGGACACCATACAATAAGCTGGTCACCATCACACCATACAATAAGCTGGTCACCATCAGGGACACCATACAATAAGCTGGTCACCATCAGGACACCATACAATAAGCTGGTCACCATCAGGGACACCATACAATAAGCTGGTCACCATCAGAGCACCATACAATAAGCTGGTCACCATCAGAGCACCATACAATAAGCTGGTCACCATCAGGGACACCATACAATAAGCTGGTCACCATCAGGACACCATACAATAAGCTGGTCACCATCAGGACACCATACAATAAGCTGGTCACCATACAATAAGCTGGTCACCATCAGAGCACCATACAATAAGCTGGTCACCATCAGGGACACCATACAATAAGCTGGTCACCATCAGGGACACCATACAATAAGCTGGTCACCATCAGGGACACCATACAATAAGCTGGTCACCATCAGGCACACCATACAATAAGCTGGTCACCATCAGGGACACCATACAATAAGCTGGTCACCATCAGGGACACCATACAATAAGCTGGTCACCATCAGGGACACCATACAATAAGCTGGTCACCATCAGGGACACCATACAATAAGCTGGTCACCATCAGGACACCATACAATAAGCTGGTCACCATCAGGACACCATACAATAAGCTGGTCACCATCAGGACACCATACAATAAGCTGGTCACCATCAGAGCGCCATACAATAAGCTGGTCACCATCAGGACACCATACAATAAGCTGGTCACCATCAGGACACCATACAATAAGCTGGTCACCATCAGAGCACCATACAATAAGCTTGTCACCATCAGGGACAGCATACAATAAGCTGGTCACCATCAGGGACACCATACAATAAGCTGGTCACCATCAGGGACACCATACAATAAGCTGGTCACCATCAGGGACACCATACAATAAGCTGGTCACCATCAGGACACCATACAATAAGCTGGTCACCATACAATAAGCTGGTCACCATCAGGACACCATACAATAAGCTGGTCACCATCACGACACCATACAATAAGCTGGTCCCCATCACGACACCATACAATAAGCTGGTCACCATCAGGGACACCATACAATAAGCTGGTCACCATCAGGACACCATATAATAAGCTGGTCACCATCACACCATACAATAAGCTGGTCACCATCAGGGACACCATACAATAAGCTGGTCACCATCAGGACACCATACAATAAGCTGGTCACCATCAGGACACCATACAATAAGCTGGTCACCATCATGACACCATACAATAAGCTGGTCACCATCACGACACCATACAATAAGCTGGTCACCATCACGACACCATACAATAAGCTGGTCACCATCAGGGACACCATACAATAAGCTGGTCACCATCACGACACCATACAATAAGCTGGTCACCATCACGACACCATACAATAAGCTGGTCACCATCACGACACCATACAATAAGCTGGTCACCATCAGGGACACCATACAATAAGCTGGTCACCATCAGGACACCATACAATAAGCTGGTCACCATCAGGACACCATACAATAAGCTGGTCACCATCAGGGACACCATACAATAAGCTGGTCACTATCAGGGACACCATACAATAAGCTGGTCACCATCAGGACACCATACAATAAGCTGGTCACCATCAGAGCACCATACAATAAGCTGGTCACCATCACGACACCATACAATAAGCTGGTCACCATACAATAAGCTGGTCACCATCAGGACACCATACAATAAGCTGGTCACCATCAGGACACCATACAATAAGCTGGTCACCATCAGAGCACCATACAATAAGCTGGTCACCATCACGACACCATACAATAAGCTGGTCACCATCAGGGACACCATACAATAAGCTGGTCACCATCACGACACCATAAAATAAGCTGGTCACCATCACGACACCATACAATAAGCTGGTCACCATCACGACACCATACAATAAGCTGGTCACCATCAGGGACACCATACAATAAGCTGGTCACCATCAGGACACCATACAATAAGCTGGTCACCATCAGGACACCATACAATAAGCTGGTCACCATCAGGGACACCATACAATAAGCTGGTCACTATCAGGGACACCATACAATAAGCTGGTCACCATCAGGACACCATACAATAAGCTGGTCACCATCAGAGCACCATACAATAAGCTGGTCACCATCACGACACCATACAATAAGCTGGTCACCATACAATAAGCTGGTCACCATCAGGACACCATACAATAAGCTGGTCACCATCAGGACACCATACAATAAGCTGGTCACCATCAGAGCACCATACAATAAGCTGGTCACCATCACGACACCATACAATAAGCTTGTCACCATCAGGGACACCATACAATAAGCTGGTCACCATCAGGGACACCATACAATAAGCTGGTCACCATCAGAGCACCATACAATAAGCTGGTCACCATCACGACACTATACAATAAGCTGGTCACCATACAATAAGCTGGTCACCATCAGGACACCATACAATAAGCTGGTCACCATCAGGACACCATACAATAAGCTGGTCACCATCAGGACACCATACAATAAGCTGGTCACCATCAGGGACACCATACAATAAGCTGGTCACCATCAGGGACACCATACAATAAGCTGGTCACCATCAGGACACCATA
Organism: Procambarus clarkii; assembly: GCF_040958095.1. NCBI lineage: Eukaryota > Metazoa > Arthropoda > Malacostraca > Decapoda > Cambaridae > Procambarus > Procambarus clarkii. Next base: position 15,185,178 of record NC_091192.1, read on the forward strand.
CAATAAGCTGGTCACCATCAGGGACACCATACAATAAGCTGGTCACCATCAGAGCACCATACAATAAGCTGGTCACCATCACGACACTATACAATAAGCTGGTCACCATCAGGGACACCATACAATAAGCTGGTCACCATCAGGGACACCATACAATAAGCTGGTCACCATCAGGGACACCATACAATAAGCTGGTCACCATCAGAGCACCATACAATAAGCTGGTCACCATCAGGGACACCATACAATAAGCTGGTCACCATCAGGGACACCATAAATAAGCTGGTCACCATCAGGGACACCATACAATAAGCTGGTCACCATCACGATGACTTTCACCGACCAAATAAGGTAGTCTTCGGAGGGTTATCCTCCACCTACGTGAGAGTAGCGCTAGAATATGCAGCCTTGTCAAATGCTGCCCAGCTAAGTAGAGAGCTGTAGTAGAGAGGGTGGAGAGGTGTCCACGAGTGATCCCAGAGCTCTGGGAGATAAACAACGGAGACCAATCAAGGCAACCAGCTTAGCCCTCAACACAAGAGTACTCTTAAACCAGTACACAATTGACTTGAGAATGGTCCAGGACGGACCGAAACGTCGTCGTCCCTTCACCTTCTAGTGTGTGGTCTGGTCCTTCACCTTCTAGTGTGTGGTGTGGTCCTTCACCTTCTAGTGTGTGGTCTGGTCCTTCACCTTCTAGTGTGTGGTCTGGTCCTTCACCTTCTAGTGTGTGGTCTGGTCCTTCACCTTCTAGTGTGTGGTCTGGTCCTTCACCTTCTAGTGTGTGGTCTGGCCCTTCACCTTCTAGTGTGTGGTCTGGTCCTTCACCTTCTAGTGTGTGGTCTGGCCCTTCACCTTCTAGTGTGTGGTCTGGTCCTTCACCTTCTAGTGTGTGGTCTGGTCCTTCACCTTCTAGTGTGTGGTCTGGTCCTTCACCTTCTAGTGTGTGGTCTGGTCCTTCACCTTCTAGTGTGTGGTGTGGTCCTTCACCTTCTAGTGTGTGGTCTGGTCCTTCACCTTCTAGTGTGTGGTCTGGTCCTTCACCTTCTAGTGTGTGGTCTGGTCCTTCACCTTCTAGTGTGTGGTCTGGTCCTTCACCTTCTAGTGTGTGGTCTGGCCCTTCACCTTCTAGTGTGTGGTCTGGTCCTTCACCTTCTAGTGTGTGGTCTGGTCCTTCACCTTCTAGTGTGTGGTCTGGTCCTTCACCTTCTAGTGTGTGGTCTGGTCCTTCACCTTCTAGTGTGTGGTGTGGTCCTTCACCTTCTAGTGTGTGGTCTGGTCCTTCACCTTCTAGTGTGTGGTGTGGTCCTTCACCTTCTAGTGTGTGGTCTGGTCCTTCACCTTCTAGTGTGTGGTCTGGTACTTCACCTTCTAGTGTGTGGTGTGGTCCTTCACCTTCTAGTGTGTGGTCTGGTCCTTCACCTTCTAGTGTGTGGTGTGGTCCTTCACCTTCTAGTGTGTGGTCTGGTCCTTCACCTTCTAGTGTGTGGTCTGGTCCTTCACCTTCTAGTGTGTGGTCTGGTCCTTCACCTTCTAGTGTGTGGTCTGGTCCTTCACCTTCTAGTGTGTGGTCTGGCCCTTCACCTTCTAGTGTGTGGTGTGGTCCTTCACCTTCTAGTGTGTGGTGTGGTCCTTCACCTTCTAGTGTGTGGTCTGGTCCTTCACCTTCTAGTGTGTGGTCTGGTCCTTCACCTTCTAGTGTGTGGTCTGGCCCTTCACCTTCTAGTGTGTGGTCTGGTCCTTCACCTTCTAGTGTGTGGTGTGGTCCTTCACCTTCTAGTGTGTGGTCTGGTACTTCACCTTCTAGTGTGTGGTCTGGTCAACATCAAGTACATGATACTTAGGAAGGTTGAGACTGTAGATAAGGAGAAGAAGATGAGGTTTACAACAAGAGAACGGGAGGACCCTTGTGGTTGTGGGGAAGGAAGGAAACATTCATCACGGGGAGTCAGCAAGTGCACCAAGTTAGGAGAAAACACCTACGAGCAACTCCATACACGAATCAAGACTTGTCAAAGTAGATTTGGTAAAATGTATAGGCGGGGTCCAGGAGATAGGCTCGACCCGGAGACGTGTTAAGGCAGTATCAACACAAGGGGCTAAGAGGTTCACACAAGACATGAGTCAAATACCCATACTACACAAATGAACAAATCCACAAGGGCCGTGACGAGGATTCGAACCTGCGTCCGGTCCCACTACACACACTTCACTTCACCAGCCATCTTTCCAAACCTGCACCTTCAGTCTATAGTGTAAACGCTCCCTGAAGTAACCTAACCTAACCTAACCTAGACCTAACCTAACCTAGACCTAACCTAACCTAGACCTAACCTAACCTAACCTAGACCTAACCTAGACCTAACCTAGACCTAACCTAGACCTAACCTAGACCTAACCTAGACCTAACCTAGACCTAACCTAACCTAGACCTAACCTAGACCTAACCTAGACCTAACCTAACCTAGACCTAACTATACATACACACAATATTAATTTACATTTAAGATTAAGACATTTGTTGTTATACTGTGTGAAAGAATCATCCTGTAAGATAACATTTGGTTATCTGTTAGATAAATACAAAAAACTGCACTAACTCTGAAAAAAAACACAAAGTCGGTATTTGACTTGTTTGTTTGTGCTGGAGAATGGTTTGTATTAATGCCACAACACACCCCGCCTCCCCCCCCCCCAGTACTCAGACACACGGGGGGGGGGCGGAGGCAGTAACAACATACCCCCACCCCCAGTACACAGACACACGGGGGGGGGCGGAGGCAGTAACAACACACCCCGCCCCCCCCCAGTACACAGACACACGGGGAGGGGGGGGGGGGGAGAGGACAAAGGTAGCATAAATAATGGGTGATGGATGCGTCAGGAGAGCAGTGGGGCGGGAGGTCACCAGAGCGTTCACTACCACCTCTCTCACTCTCCCGCCCTCTCACTCTCCCGCCCTCCCCTCCACCCTACCCATTCACCACACATTCACAAAGACATTCACAAAGACAATAACGTTAGGGAGGAGGGAGGAGGGGGGCGGTGGTCCGGTACAAGGTAAGGTTGAGGCAGGGAGACTCAGCCACGATGGTGAACACAACACTCGCATAATAACATTAAATACTTCACCATCGAAAAACAGGAAATAGGTCGAAGTTTTAGACGCACGCACGAACACACACACGCACGAACACACACACACACACACACAACGCCAAGACCAAACTAAAGCTCCTCCACAGTCACATCACGAGGAAAACAACAGTGAAAGAACAGGTATTGAAACTTAAAACAGGCGAGGACAGGTATACAGAGAATGACAGAGAGGTGTGTGAAGAACTCAACAAGAGGTTCCAGGTCTTCATAATAAGGTGAGGTCACTGCGCTAGGAGAGGTGGCAGTAAACCAGGCGGCCTTGGAAGGGTTCGAAATTACGAGAGATGAGGTCAAGAGACACCTGTTGGATCTGGATGTGAGAAAGCCTGTTGGTCCAGACGGGACCTGACCATGGGTACTGAAAGAGTGTGCAGAGGCACTTTGCTTGCCACTCTCCATAGTGTATAGTAGGTCACTGGAGACGGGAGACTTACCAGAAATATGGAAGACGGCGAATGTGGTCTCAATATACAAAAAGGGTGACAGGCAAGCGGCACTGAAACTACAGGCCAGTGTCCTTAACTTGTATACCATGCAAAGTGATGGAGAAGATCGTGAGAAAAAATCTAGTAACACATCTGGAGAGAAGGGACTTCTTGACAAATCGCCAGCATGGGTTCAGGGAGGGTAAATCTTGCCTTACAGGCTTGATAGAATTCTACGATCAGGTGAAAAAGATTAAGCAAGAAAGAGAAGGCTGGGCGGACTGCATTTTTTTGGACTGTCGGAAAGCCTTTGACACAGTACCCAATAAGAGACTGATACATAAGCTGGAGAAACAGGCAGGAGTAACTGGTAAGGTGCTCCAGTGGATAAGGGAGTACTTAAGCAATAGGAAACAGAGTTACAGTGAGGGGTGAGACCTCAGATTGGCGTGAAGTCACCAGTGGAGTCCCACAGGGCTCTGTACTCGGTCCTATCCTGTTTCTGATATACGTAAATGATCTCCCGGAGGGTATACTCATTCCTCTCAATGTTTGCTGACGATGCCAAAATTATGAGAAGGATTAAGACAAAGGAGAACTGCTTGAGGCTTCAAGAAGACCTAGACAAACTGAAGGAATGGTCGAACAAATGGTTGTTAGAGTTTTACCCAAGCAAATGTAATGTAATGAAGATATGTGTAGGGAGCAGGAGGCCAGATACAAGGTATTATTTGGGAGATGAAATACTTCAAGAGTCAGAGAGACAGAAAGACCTGGGTGTTGATATCACGCCAGACCTGTCTCCTGCAGCCCATATCAAGAGGATAACATCAGCGGCATATGCCAGGCTGGCCAACATAAGAACGGCATTTAGAAACTTGTGAAAGGAATCATTTAGAACTTTATATACCACCTATGTTAGACCAATCCTGGAGTATGCAGCCCCAGCATGGAGTCCATATCTAGTCAAGCATAAGACTAAACTGGAAAAGATTCAAAGGTTTGTCACCAGACTGAGAGGTACGAGCTACGAGGAGAGACTACGGGAATTAAACCTCACATCGTTGGAAGACAGAAGAGTTAAGAGGGCATGATCACCATGTACAAGATTCTCAGAGGAATTGATAGGGTAGATAAAGACAGGCTATTTAACACAAGGGGCACACGCACTAGGGGACACAGGTTATCTTGAGATTATTTCGGGGCTTTAGTGTCCCCGTGGCCCGGTCCTCGACCAGGCCTCCACCCCCAGGAAGCAGCCCGTGACAGCTGACTAACACCCAGGTACCTATTTTACTGCTAGGTAACAGGGGCATAGGGTGAAAGAAACTCTGCCCATGGTTTCTCGCCGGCGCCTGGGATCGAACCCAGGACCATAGGATCACAAGTCCAGTGTGCTGTCCGCTCGGCCGACCGGCTCCCAGGTGGAAATTGATTGCCCAAATGAGCCACAGGGATATTTGAAAGAACTTTTCTTTAGTGTCAGAGTGCTTGACAAATGGAATTAATGCATTAGGAAGTGATGTGGCGGAGGCTGACTCCATACACAGTTTCAAGTGTAGATATGATAGAGCCCAGTAGGCTTAGGAACCTGTACACCTGTTGATTGACAGTTGAGAGGTGGGACCAAAGAGCCAGAGCTCAACCCCCGCAAGCACAACTAGGTGAGTACACACACATAATAACAGATAAGACACTATGGTTTTAGAAGAGGAAGATCCTGTGTAACAAATTGACTTAGCTTTTATGATAGAGTCACAGAGATACTACAGGAAAGAGGTGGTTGGGTTGACTGTCTATCTGGACCTAAAAAAGACTTGATAGAATCCCACACAAGAGGCTGTTTTGGAAACTGAAACATGCTGGAGGAGTGACAGGGAGACTTCTGACATGGATGAGAATTTTTCTAACTGACAGACAGATGAGGGCAGTAATCAGACAATGTATCTGACTGGAGGAGTGTTACTAGCGGAGTACCACAAGGTTCAGTTCTTGCACCTGTAATGTTCATCGTCAACAGAAACCATCTACCAGAAGGAATACAGAATTATGTGAACATGTTTGTGGGTGATGCTGAGATACTGGGGAAGATAGGAGACGCAGATGATTGTAATGCCCCTCAATTTTTATGTAGATAAAATAAGTGATTGGGACAACAAGTGGCAAAGGAATTCAATGTGAATAAATGCCATGTTATGGAATATGGAATGGGAGAAAATAGATCACATACAAATTCTGTAAGTTAACATAAAAAACATGAGAGAAGGGTACGCGTCGCTTTCCAACTTCAGCCTTGCTTTTAAGTATATGGATGGTTAAATACTAAAGAAACTGTTCATGACTTCTGTGAGACCAAAGTTGGAATATGCAGCAGTTGTATGGCGCCCAAATCTCAAGGAGGACATAAACAACCTGGAAAAGATGTAACGACATGCTACACAATGGCTTCCTGAACCGAAGAAGAAAAGTTAGGAGGAGACACTAGTGGCCTTATACATGCCAAAACTAGAAGATGGAAGAGACGTGATGGGGAGACCACACTAGGAGCTTGGCTAGCATCCTGTAAGTACACTTAGGTAATTACCCATAGTGCCTCATGAGGGAGTAATAGAGAGAGTTGAGAGGCAGGCGGGAGTAAGTGGTGGAGGCGCTGTGCCATGGGTAAGGGAACACCTACCAGCCAGTAGTGAGAGTCAGAGTGACGGGCGGTCAGTGGGACTGGCGGAGGTTACCTCAAGGCTCCATGCTCGCACCCTACTACTTCACATTTACCTACAACACCTCAGTCTTATGTGCATGTTTGCACACAGTGCAAAATTAAAGAGAAGAATTGTGACAGATGAAGGTTATAAGATTCTCTAAGATGACTTGGACAAGCTGCCGAGATGGTTCTAGAAATGGCTACTGGATTTTAACACCAGTAAGTGCAAGATAATGAACATGGGAACAAGAGACAGGAGAGGAAAAGGACAATACACAAGGAAGGGGAAACTATCTCCCAGTAATGACTAGAGAAAAACACCTGGTAGTGAACACGACACCAAGCCTAACCCCAGAGCCTGGTATAAACATGATAACAACATGCTCTACACTAGCCAGTCACAACATCCTCCACGAACCTAAATAAGGAAACATTCAGATGGCTGTACACCACTTATGTCAGACCAGTTTTACAGTACGTACGAGTCCTCCCTTCACAGCAGGAGAGATGGCTTACATAGTATGGACGTAATTAGAAAATGAACAAATAATGAAAATAAATTTGGGATTTTTTTTTTCAACAACAGTATGTTAAGGGTCCTCTGAGAGGTTAGGTGGGCAGGAAATTCTCATAAAGTTTCAAAACTTTATGAAAAACATTAATGGAAAGTTGCCTTTTTTAAGCTGGCCGAGTAAGCCGGACGACTCAAACAGAAAACGGAACAGAACGTCACTTTTGTGAGTCGATTTCATTTCAAATTACGTCCAAATTTGGCCATAGTGCGCATACGAGCCCAAAGTGACGTTATTTTTAAGAGGACGGGTTGTACATAGAGGGAACACAGAGACCATCCAGTATAGGGCGCACATACACAACATTAACCAACTAAATCATTGCCATCGTCGCGCCTCTCAAAATGTACTCTCAAGAAATAAGACGAGATACGTATACAATAATATACACATGAAAAATACTGGAAGGCCAGGTACCAAATTTTCGGCAGAACAACATAGTGGAGCGAACATTATGGTAAGAGAGGCAGAAGAGGCAGTGAAGAGTAGAGGAGCAAGAGGCACAAACAGGAACCACAGTATGAGCATCAGCGGTTCATACAGTGTGAACCTCCTCATGTTCACATGAATATTGAACGACTCTTCAATATTCTCCCAGCAAGCATAATATTACCGGGACCCAAGTGGCCTTACAGGAAACTTACGACAGTTTCCTGCAAAATGTGACGGACCAACTGTGTTGTAGCAGGTAGGGGTGTACGGGTGTGTGTTGTAGCAGGTAGGGGTGTACGGGTGTAGGGAGAGGGAGGGTGTGTACTCACCTAATTGTGCTTGCGGGGGTTGAGCTCTGGCTCTTTGGTCCCGTCTCTCAACCGTCAATCAACAGGTGTACAGGTTCCTGAGCCTACTGGGCTCTATCATATCTACACTTGAAACTGTGTATGGAGTCAGCCTCCACCACATCACTTCCTAATGCATTCCATTTACTAACTACTCTGACACTGAAAAAGTTCTTTCTAATGTCTCTGTGGCTCATTTGGGTACTCAGCTTCCACCTGTGTCCCCCTAGTGCGTGTGCCCATTGTGTTAAACAACCTGTCTTTATCTACCCTATCAATTCCCTTGAGAATCTTGAATGTGGTGATCATGTCCCCCTAACTCTTCTGTCTTCCAGCACTATACACCCCACAGACTCCACTATACACTCCACAGACCCCACTATACGCCACACACAGACCCCACTATACAACACACACAGACCCCACTATACACCACACACAGACCCCCACTATACACCACACACAGACCCCCACTATACACCACACACAGACCCCACTATACACCCCACAGACCCCACTATACACCCCACAGACCATACTATACACCACACAGACCCCACTATACACCCCACAGACCCCACTATACACCACACACAGACCCCACTATACACCACACACAGACCCCACTATACACCCCACAGATCCCACTATACACCACACACAGACCCCCACTATACACCACACACAGACCCCCACTATACACCACACACAGACCCCCACTATACACCACACACAGACCAAACTATACACCCCACAGACCCCACTATACACCCCACAGACCCCACTATACACCCCACAGACCATACTATACACCACACAGACCCCACTATACACCACACAAACCCCACTATACACCCCACAGACCCCACTATACACCCCACAGACCATACTATACACCACACAGACCCCACTATACACCACACAGACCCCACTATACACCACACACAGACCCCACTATACACCACACACAGACCCCACTATACACCACACAGACCCCACTATACACCACACAGACCACACTATACACCACACAAACCTCACTATACACCCCACAGACCCCCACTATACACCACACAGACCACACTATACACCACACAGACCCCACTATACACCACACAGACCCCACTATACACCACACAGACCCCCACTATACACCACACAGACCCCCACTATACACCACACAGACCACACTATACACCACACAGACCCCACTATACACCACACAGACCCCACTATACACCACCATACAGACCTCACTATACACCCCACAGACCCCACTATACACCCCACAGACCCCACTATACACCCCACAGACCCCACTATACACCCCACAGACCCCACTATACACCCCACAGACCCCACTATACACCCCACAGACCCCACTATACACCACACAGACCCCACTATACACCCCACAGACCCCACTATACACCACACAGACCCCACTATACACCCCACAGACCCCACTATACATCCCACAGACCCCACTATACACCCCACAGACCCCACTATACACCACACAGACCCCACTATACACCCCACCATACACCACACAGACCCCACTATACACCCCACTATACACACCACCATACACCCCACAGACCCCACTATACACCACACAGACCCCACTATACATCCCACAGACCCCACTATACACCCCACAGACCCCACTATACACCCCACCATACACCACACAGACCCCACTATACACCACACAGACCCCACTATACACCACACTATACACACCACCATACACCACACAGACCCCACTATACATCCCACAGACCCCACCATACACCACACAGACCCCACTATACACCACACTATACACACCACCATACGCCACACAGACCCCACTACACACAGCAGCGCTCACCACACACAAACAATACACACTGATACAAGGAGATGCGACAGAGCGCTCCCGGCCAGCCTCTCCTAATTCCATTCCGGTTCAATATTCCATCACACGAACACCCGAACCATTCTGGTCGATGCCACAACACTTCGCTCACTCCCACTACTCTTCGCTCGCTGCCTATACTTCTACACCCTCAATACACCTATCATGCCCCCACTCTTATTATGAAGCCCTCAGGGGATTATTATTACTGAGGGGGGGGGTTTCTGCCCCCCCCACGAGAGCCAGACAACACCCCCACCCACGAGAGCCAGCAACACCCCCACCCACGAGAGCCAGACAACAGCCCCCCCACGAGAGCCAGACAACACCCCCCCCACGAGAGCCAGACAACACCCCCCCCCACGAGAGCCAGACAACACCCCCCCCCCACGAGAGCCAGACAACACCCCCTCCCCCACGAGAGCCAGACAACATTCCCTCCCCCACGAGAGCCAGACAACACCCCCCCCCACGAGAGCCAAACAACACCCCCCCCCCCCCACGAGAGCCAGACAACACCCCCCCCCACGAGAGCCAGACAACACCGCCCCCCCCACGAGAGCCAGACAACACCGCCCCCCCACGAGAGCCAGACAACAGCCCCCCCCACGAAAGCCAGACAACACCCCCCCCCCACGAGAGCCAGACAACACCCCCCCCAAAGACAGACAACACCCCCCCCCCCACGAGAGCCAGACAACACCCCCCCACGAGAGCCAGACAACACCCCCCCCACGAGAGCCAGACAACACCCCCCCCCACGAGAGCCAGACAACACCCCCCCCCAGGAGAGCCAGACAACACCCCCTCCCCCACGAGAGCCAGACAACATTCCCTCCCCCACGAGAGCCAGACAACACCCCCCCCCACGAGAGCCAGACAACACCCCCCCCCACGAGAGCCAGACAACACCCCCCCCACGAGAGCCAGACAACACCGCCCCCCCCCACGAGAGCCAGACAACACCGCCCCCCCACGAGAGCCAGACATCAGCCCCCCCCACGAAAGCCAGACAACACCCCCCCCACGAGAGCCAGACAACACCCCCCCCCCCAAAGACAGACAACACCCCCCCCCCACGAGAGCCAGACAACACCCCCCCACGAGAGCCAGACAACACCCCCCCCCCCCACGAGAGCCAGACAACACCCCCCCCCCCACGAGAGCCAGACAACACCTCCCCCCCCCACGAGAGCCAGACAACACCCCCCCCCCACGAGAGCCAGACAACACCACCCCCCACGAGAGCCAGACAACACCACCCCCCCCCCACGAGAGCCAGACAACACCTGTCTCCCCCACGAGAGCCAGACAACACCACCCCCCCCCACGAGAGCCAGACAACACCCCCCCCCACGAGAGCCAGACAACACCCCCCCCCCACGAGAGCCAGACAACACCTGTCTCCCCCACGAGAGCCAGACAACACCTGTCTCCCCCACGAGAGCCAGACAACACCCCCCCCCAAGAGAGCCAGACAACACCCCCCCCAAGAGAGCCAGACAACACCACCCCCCCCCACGAGAGCCAGACAACACCCCCCCCACGAGAGCCAGACAACACCCCCCCCCCCCACGAGAGCCAGACAACACCCCCCCACGAGAGCCAGACAACACCCCCACCCCCCACGAGAGCCAGACAACACCCCACCCCACGAGAGCCAGACAACACCCACCCCCCACGAGAGCCAGACAACACCCCCCCCCACGAGAGCCAGACAACACCCACCCACCCCTCACGAGAGCCAGACTACACCCCCCCCCCCCACGTGAGCCAGACAACACCCCCCCCTCACGAGAGCCAGACAACACCCCCCCCACGAGAGCCAGACAACACCCCCCTCCCCACGAAAGCCAGACAACACCCACCCCCCCCACGAGAGCCAGACAACACCCCCCCACGAGAGCCAGACAACACCCCCCCACGAGAGCCAGACAACACCCCCCCCCACGAGAGCCAGACAACACCCCCCCCCCACGAGAGCCAGGCAACACCCCCCCTCCCCACGAGAGCCAGACAACACCCACCCCCCCACGAGAGCCAGACAACACCCCCACCCCCCCACGAGAGCCAGGCAACACCTCCCCTCCCCCCACGAGAGCCAGACAACACCCCCCCCCCACGAGAGCCAGACAACACCCCCACCCCCCACGAGAGCCAGACAACACCCCCCCCCCACGAGAGCCAGACAACACCCCCACCCCCCACGAGAGCCAGACAACACCCCCACCCCCCACGAGAGCCAGACAACACCCCCCACCCCCTACGAGAGCCAGACAACACCCCCCCCCCCCCCACGAGAGCAAGACAACACCCCCACCCCCCACGAGAGCCAGACAACACCCCCACCCCCCACGAGAACCAGACAAAACCCCTCCCACGAGAGCCAGACAACACCCCCCCCCACGAGAGCCAGACAAACCCCCCCCCCCACGAGACCCAGACAACATCCCCACCCCCCACGAGAGCCAGACAACACCCCCCCCCCCACGAGAGCCAGACAACACCCCCCCCCACACGAGAGCCAGACAACATCCCCACCCCACACGAGAGCCAGACAACACTCCCCCCCCCCCACGAGAGCCAGACAACACCCCCCCCACCACGAGAGCCAGACAACATCCCCACCCCACACGAGAGCCAGACAACACCCCCCCCCCACGAGAGCCAGACTACACCCCCCCCCCGCGAGAGCCAGAAAACACCCCCCCCCCACGAGAGCCAGACAACACCCCCCCCCCACGAGAGCCAGACAACACCCCACCCCCCACGAGAGCCAGACTACACCCCCCCCCCCCCACGAGAGCCAGAAAACACCCCCCCCCCCCCCACGAGAGCCAGACAACACCCCCCCCCACGAGAGCCAGACTACACCCCCCCCCCCCCCGCGAGAGCCAGAAAACACCCCCCCCCCCCACGAGAGCCAGACAACACCCCCCCCACGAGAGCCAGACAACACCCCACCCCACACGAGAGCCAGACTACACCCCCCCCCACGAGAGCCAGAAAACACCCCCCCCCCCCACGAGAGCCAGACAACACCCCCCCCCCCCCCGAGAGCCAGACAACACCCCCCCCACGAGAGCCAGACAACACCCCACCCCCCACGAGAGCCAGACAACACCCCCCCCCCCCGTCACAATCAACACCTGGCTCACAAATAAGCAGCCACAATCACCACCTCTGCCACAATCACCAGTAATATCAACACTACCACAAACATGGCAAACATTTCAAACAATAACCAGCAACCTTCTACAACCATCACAATCACAACCGTCAACAAGTTAGTTACAATCATCCACTCCACCTGGTGGAGCGCCAGGCGGAAGTGACGCCGTGACAACCACAGTCAGTAGTGACGCCGTGACAACCACAGTCAGTAGTGACGCCGTGACAACCACAGTCAGTAGTGACCCCGTGACAACCACAGTCAGTAGTGACCCCCCGTGACAACCACAGTCAGTAGTGACGCCGTGACAACCACAGTCAGGAGTGACGCCGTGACAACCACAGTCAGTAGTGACCTCGTGACAACCACAGTCAGTAGTGACCCCCGCGACAACCACAGTCAGTAGTGACGCCGTGACAACCACAGTCAGTAGTGACGCCGTGACAACCACAGTCAGTAGTGACCCCGTGACAACCACAGTCAGTAGTGACCCCGTGAACACCACAGTCAGTAGTGACAACCACAGTCAGTAGCGACGCCGTGACAACCACAGTCAGTAGTGACAACCACAGTCAGTAGTGACAACCCAGTCAGTAGTGACCCCGTGACAACCACAGTCAGTAGTGACAACCACAGTCAGTAGTGACAACCACAGTCAGTAGTGACAACCACAGTCAGTAGTGACAACCACAGTCAGTAGTAACAACCACAGTCAGTAGTAACAACCACAGTCAGTAGTGACAACCACAGTCAGTAGTGACAACCACAGTCAGTAGTGACAACCACAGTCAGTAGTGACCCCGTGACAACCACAGTCAGTAGTGACCCCGTGACAACCACAGTCAGTAGTGACCCCGTGACAACCACAGTCAGTAGTGACGCCGTGACAACCACAGTCAGTAGTGACCCCGTGACAACCACAGTCAGTAGTGACCCCGTGACAACCACAGTCAGTAGTGACGCCGTGACAACCACAGTCAGTAGTGACGCCGTGACAACCACAGTCAGTTGTGACCCCGTGACAACCACAGTCAGTAGTGACCCCCGTGACAACCACAGTCAGTAGTGACAACCACAGTCAGTAGTGACCCCGTGACAACCACAGTCAGTAGTGACCCCGTGACAACCACAGTCAGTAGTGACAACCAGTCAGTAGTGACGCCGTGACAACCACAGTCAGTAGTGACAACCACAGTCAGTAGTGACCCCCGTGACAACCACAGTAGTGACAACCACAGTCAGTAGTGACAACCACAGTCAGTAGTGACAACCACAGTCAGTAGTAACCCCGTGACAACCACAGTCAGTAGTAACAACCACAGTCAGTAGTGACAACCACAGTCAGTAGTAACAACCACAGTCAGTAGTAACAACCACAGTCAGTAGTGACAACCACAGTCAGTAGTGACCCCGTGACAACCACAGTCAGTAGTGACAACCACAGTCAGTAGTGACAACCACAGTCAGTAGTGACAACCACAGTCAGTAGTGACCCCCTGACAACCACAGTCAGTAGTGACAACCACAGTCAGTAGTGACCCCCTGACAACCACAGTCAGTAGTGACAACCACAGTCAGTAGTGACCCCGTGACAACCACAGTCAGTAGTGATAACCACAGTAGTGACGCCGTGACAACCACAGTCAGTAGTGACCCCGTGACAACCACAGTCAGTAGTGACGCCGTGACAACCACAGTCAGCAGTGACAACCACAGTCAGTAGTGACCCCGTGACAACCACAGTCAGTAGTGACGCCGTGACAACCACAGTCAGTAGTGACCCCGTGACAACCACAGTCAGTAGTGACCCCGTGACAACCACAGTCAGTAGTGACCCCGTGACAACCACAGTCAGTAGTGACCCCGTGACAACCACAGTCAGTAGTGACCCCGTGACAACCACAGTCAGTAGTGACCCCGTGACAACCACAGTCAGTAGTGACCCCGTGACAACCACAGTCAGTAGTGACCCCGTGACAACCACAGTCAGTAGTGACCCCGTGACAACCAGTCAGTAGTGACCCCCGTGACAACCACAGTAGTGATAACCACAGTCAGTAGTGACCCCGTGACAACCACAGTCAGTAGTGACCCCGTGACAACCACAGTCAGTAGTGACCCCCGTGACAACCACAGTAGTGACAACCACAGTCAGTAGTGACAACCACAGTCAGTAGTGACAACCACAGTCAGTAGTGACAACCACAGTCAGTAGTGACAACCACAGTCAGTAGTGACCCCGTGACAACCACAGTCAGTAGTGACCCCGTGACAACCACAGTCAGTAGTGACCCCCGTGACAACCACAGTAGTGACAACCACAGTCAGTAGTGACCCCGTGACAACCACAGTCAGTAGTGACAACCACAGTCAGTAGTGACAACCACAGTCAGTAGTGACCCCGTGACAACCACAGTCAGTAGTGACAACCACAGTCAGTAGTGACAACCACAGTCAGTAGTGACAACCACAGTCAGTAGTGACAACCACAGTCAGTAGTGACCCCGTGACAACCACAGTCAGTAGTGACCCCCGTGACAACCTATTCGTTTGCCTTGTTCGGGTAGAATGTAGACTCAGTAGTCGCTTCTGTATATATTTATTGACTGAGATAGCAAGGTAAATATCTGCCTAGCCGAGGTCCTTCTACTCTGAGTCTGTGAGGATAACTGAGGCTGCTGGGAGCATGCCTGATGCTCCTCTGTCTGGCATGACGTCAGAGGCCTACTCGCCTGTGATTGGTTACATTTCAACTGACAGAATTTGAGTATAACACCGCTCGGACACGCTACCAAGTCGACGTCCCTTGTCGACAAGCTCTGGCTAGCTATATAGTTACAATGATACTGAAAGGACCTCGGTGGCATACAATAATGGCTTACATGTGAAATTTGCATAATAAAACATTGAAAGAAGATCAGGTGTGCGTAATACAAACAACTCGGCATATATGCACCAAAAAAAAAATTCATCATAATAGGTGAAAATCATGGTAACAATGCTTTGATTAAATCAGAGTATTAAGAACATGTGTATGTCTACTGATCAGATATGAACAATACAACTCAAGGTATTGCCTAAACAAAATTATTAACATGTGTCAATGGCATGTGCTTGAAAACCATACAAAATTAAACAATTATTACATTAATGGAACAAAGTTCTGACCTAACAACCACAATTGAATTTCAAGATAGATAATTTTTTTTTTTTTTCTCTTTTTTTTTTCTGAAATAATACAATATATTTACAAGACCAATGTACAATATATATAATGTGCAATATATTTACAAGCATATACAAGACCTGGATCAAGAAGACTAACATCTGCGTGATAGCAGTCAGGATTCACTGGCCTCAATGTGGTTGCTAGAACAATAATAACTCTTATGACAAGCACTGTAAAAATACAAATGGTAGTAGACTTAACAATGGCATCTAATTCATAACAAAATAAAGTTGAGAAAAACTATACATTATATATAATGGTAATAATAAGACACATGTGGTAGAAATACTGCAATTGAGTTTTTTTTTTTTTTTTTTCAAAACAAACAGAATAACTACAGAGTGCATTCAATTATAAATTCTGCGGATATCTACACCTAGCTCATCCAGAGCACTATACAACTCTGGCTCTGACTGAAGGTCCGGAACAGATGAAACTTCATGTGACAAACTATCATCTTGAGAGATATCCTCGTTAACATCTAGCCAATGGACGTGTGGTGAGTGCACGGTTGAAACGAGAGGTCTAGATCTAAGATTATAATTGCTAGTATGGGGTTGCTGAACATCAAGTGGTCTGTCAACCACAGAAGGTGGTGTCCGAGTAGGAGTATCTGTCTGGGTAAGTTCATTGTCATCTTCCTCATCAGTCTCGTCAACAGTCATTTTAGCTAACTTCATGTGGTCTAAATGTTCATTTATGTACTCTCCTGTTAACAAGTTCTTAAGTCTGTATTTGTTACCTTTAATAAGCTCGATTACCTTATATGGACCCAAAAATTTCTTAGTTAACTTGTACATAGGACCAGACCTGTGTTGGTTAAGTATCATTACTACAGATCCAATAGTTATTTTATTGGGTTTAGCTCGTGCATTCCTTGCTAGAGTGAACTCGGCTGTTGCTTTGGACAGTTGTTCTCGTATTTTCTTGAATACTAATTGCATTTGTCTACGCTTCACTTGAACAAAATCATCTACGTTATATAAGGGAGTAGGAGGTACGTTAATCAATTCATTAGGGAGGATCTTATCTGTACCATAAAGAATAGCGTGAGGTGTGTCACCAGTAGAAACATTAATTGAAGAATTTATAGCACACTGAATTAAGGGTATAAAATCATCCCAATTGTTGTTATCAAAATTCAACGTGACTCTCAAGGCATCTAACACTTTCCTGTTAGTACGTTCAGCTAGTCCATTACTTGCCGGATGATAAGGCATGATGCTACATTTTTTGATGTTATATAAATCACACAAGCTAGTTAGAATACTATTACTGAATTCTGGACCATTATCTGAAAGGATTACTTTAGGCATACTATATCTACAAATTATTTGGTCATGGAATGCGCTGGCTATGGTTTCTGCTGTTTTGTTCGGGATAGGAACTAGTTCGCAAAACCGTGAAAAATTATCGACCATTACAAGCAAATGTTTGTTCCCTTTCTCTGTTTCCGCAAAATTTGTCAATAAATCCATCGATATTCGTTCCCAAGGAGCTTTAGTTGCTGGGTACACCTGAATTGGATTAGGTCCTGAAACATGTCCCTTGTGCTGTAAACAAGTTAAACATCTGTCAACATAATGAGCAATCTCCTTAGCCATTTTTGGCCAAAAATATTTCAATCGACCTTGTTGGAGTGTACGATCCTTTCCTGGATGTGCACTTGCAGGAGCATCATGGATAATTTTTAACACAGTTGGTACCAAGACAGCTGGAACAACTAACTGACAACATTTCCTCGGGGCTGTCCCTAGCTTTACTACTCTACACAGTAAATTGTCCAACATAACTAGTTCTTTCAATGGTACTGGTGGTTTATGAATCGGGCGAGTGTCTTGCTTAGTCAAAAATTTAATGACGGGTGCCCATATGGGGTCTTGTCTTTGTTCCGTTTCTACTACTGTAGCATCTAATGCTGGGTAATTTAACTGAATCGCAGCTACGTGTCGAGAAAACGCATCAGCTACAACATTTTGCTTTCCTGGAATATATCCAAATGTGGGATTGAATTCTTGAATTGTGAGCAAATATCTAGCAAACTTTCCAACTGGATTCTTATTTTTGAACAAGGGAATTAATGGTTGGTGATCTGTAAGAACATGAACTGGGTAATTATAAATTGTATCCTTGAAATGTTTAAGTGCCCAAACAACTGCCAAGGCTTCTCGTTCTGTTGCACTATAATTTTTCTCTTCTTTAGATAAAGTACGGCTAGCATAAGCTATTGCGTGATCTCTGTGACCTTCTGTTTGAAGTAATGCAGCACCTAAACCTATGTCACTAGCATCTGTAACCAACGTAAAAGGTTTAGAAAAATCTGGGTACCTAAGGACAGGTGACGAAATCAAGGCTGCTTTGAGTTTTTTGAATGACTGATCCTGGGCCTCTCCCCAAACAAAGGGTTCATCTTTTCTTTGCAACTTGTAAAGCGGAGCGGCTATAATAGAGAATCCAGCAATAAATGAACGATAAAATCCTACAAGACCTGTGAACTGTCTTACGGCCTCTGCGGTACGAGGTGTTGGAAAATCACGGGCAGCAATAATTTTTGATTCATTCAATGTAATACCTGAAGGTGTAACTGTATGACCTAGGAAATTAATCTTTTGCTTTAAAAATGAACATTTTGCAAGCTTTATTTTTAAATTAGCTTCAGCGAGCTTTGCAAGTACTTTTTCAAGGTTCTGGAAATGAGTCTGAACATCTTGCGACATGATTATGAGATCATCAAGGTAAACTAGAAGCGTACTTCCTATCAATCTACGAAATAGATTTGTCATGAGCCGTGAAAAGGTTATTGGACTACTACGCAAACCAAACGGCATTCTTTTGAAATGAAAATGACCATTGGGAGTACTAAAGGCTGTCAATTGTTTACTTTCCTCATCAAGGGGGATTTGCCAGAATCCCTGCAACAAATCTAACGTTGAGAATACTTTGTTTCGACCAATGCTTTGCAACAAATCATTTAGAACTGGAAGTGGGAAACGATCAGGTATTGTTACTCTGTTAAGCTTGCGATAATCGATTACAGGTCTCCAAGTCCCATCTCGCTTTGGTACAAGAATCAATGGAGCGTTCCATGGCGAATTACTCGATTCAATTACATCACTCTGTAACATTTCTTCTACAAGTCTATCTGCTTCTGCTCTCTGAGAATGGGGAAGACGGTAAGCTGGTACATAAATAGGCGTAGTTCCTTGTTCAAGGGGAATTTTATGTGTAATAAGAGGAGTGAGACCTAATTTTTCTCCTGGTAGAGCAACAACAGCTCTATTCTTGTTCAAAATTTTCAAAAGCTGAGCCACAGAGTCAGGAAAATCAGTAGGACTGAGGTGTTGCGCTTGCACCTCTGGCTGAGATCCCTGTTCTCCTGGTGTGAGTGTACAAACAGTATGATCCATGGAGACATCATCCACAACTCGCACCGGTAACGAGTAATGGGCAAAATCTACAACATGGGTACCAGACTGGAGATGGATATCGGCATTACTTGTGTTCGCGATAAAAAGTGAGACAGTACCATCCTGCACTGTGTGCCAGGAGGGTTCAACAAATGTACCATTCACTTTACATGTTTCACTTTCCGCAATCACATCCGACAACTCAGGCACTCCCTGAACCTTAACTCTTATTCTGGTGAGAGAATGAGGGTGTAGCACAGTGTCAGTAGCCATGGAACCACTGACTTCAGAGATGGAAGCTGCCAGGCGAGCGAGACAACGAGAATCCGTTAGGGCGTCCCCTTCCAGAAAGTCCCGATACTCATTCTCCTTAACAACTGCACAACTACTATGCTTCAATCGAGTGCCTGTTTTCTCGGGTATGCTACCACGACAATGATCTGACAAACCTACGCTAGCAAGGCGGGTGTCAACAAAATTAACATAATCTGATTGAAGGTTGAACTCGTGGCCCTGTCGATACATGCTACACAAGGGTATGACGTGGTCTTTGATACTTATGTTCCAACGATGGGGAAACAATGCAATATTTTCATCAATCATGGTGTACAGACCTAAGAGAATGTCTCCAGGAAAATGAATAATGTCAACAACTAAACATGTTATAGACAATGTGACATCATTGAACTTGAGTGGGAGGTCAATTTCACCCTGAACTTTTACTTTATTTCCTGAAATACCACTTAGAAAAGGTATGTGTGACTGTTTTAAAATAGTAGGGTGCATACTTTCAATGTCTCTAAGAGCTGAGGGCTTGACAATATTAATTTTTGCACCTGAGTCAAGAAAAACTTTTAAAACTCTACCATGTACAATGGCTGATACAAGGGGACCATCACTTGAGACTGGACAAGTTACTATTTTTGACTTATGTTGTCTGGGATATCTGCGTCTTGTTTGTGTCAAATTTACTGTGGATCCGTCAACATCTACAACTGGTCTAGAGTCAGTGTCCTCCTCTGTCAAGTGTCCAAATCTATTTTGGGTAGCTACTGAATACACAGGGAGGGCACTAGGATTGGCTAGCTTGAATTGGTTAGCGGATGGCCTTGGGGGTTTCCCGACGACATGGAGTGAACATTCTGAGCTCCAGCATTCTGTGACTGAGCATTATAATTTGAAATTGCATTATAGCTGGGCTGGGAGTTGTAATTACGAGAGTTCTGATAATGTCTTGGACGCTGTGAGCCTCGCCAAGACTGACCATGGGAGTTACGAGGTGGAGATGTCCTTTGCCTAGCTCTACAATCCGCAGTGTGGTGACCAACTTGTTTATGGTACGTGCAATATGGAAGCCTAGAATGATTAGATTGATGAGGGGGCCGAGAGAATTGTCTAGGAGGTGATGATCTAGGGGCGGACCAACAGTCCCTTGCAAGGTGGTTACTCTTACCACAATGCCAACATGAGGGAGTGGATGGTTGGGGACTATGGCGTTTCGGCATTTTATGAGGCGGCGAATTTGACTGGGGGCTACGAGCATGGGTACGCTTCTGCGACCAAGAGTTTTGAGAATTTGTGGGAGGATGCTGAGAACTTGTAACTACATTTACAGCATCAGAGGGTGGCAACAGTTGAGCACTTCGGGGAGCTAGTTTATCTGCGGCATTGTTAATAGCCTCAAATACTTCACCAATTTCATGTTTAACACCAAAATTTTGTTGCTCAACGATTGGTTTTGTATGCTCGGGGGCAAAATGCATTAAAGTACCAAATGCTATCATTTTGGCCATAGCCTCAGGGGACAGATTATTGTCTTTATCTAACCAAGTTGAATTATTCATAGCAGAAACTAAGGCATACAGATACTGATCGAGACGGCTAGTAAACGCATTAAACGATTCACCAGGCTGCATGGTGGCATTGGCAATTTTCTTGACTAACCTATATGGGTCAAGGTCTCCTTTATTAACAAAGCGACGGCGAAAGAAATCCTTAAATTCAGGCCAAGACTGAAGGCTAACAATGGCTTTCTCATCAACAACAAAACGTGCATCACCTTTGGTTGTGTCCACGGCTGACCGTGCAATTGCTAAGTATTCGGCATCAGTAGGCTTAGAAAAACGTGCAACTGTTTTCGCTTCAACCTTACTAAACCATGATTCTAATAAACGCGATTCCCCAGCAAAAAGAGGAATAGCCATTTCCTGAGCTGATCTCTGGCCATTGGGACGAGCAACTGTTCCCATTGATTCTGAAGGGGTTTCAACAGTGGTAGGCATTGTCACAGCCGTGGAAGTAATATTTGAACGCAGATTATAATTAAGTGCACCTGGCATCAGAAATAGTACACACAAAAATAAACACAAAAAATATCAACTTGGCTAAAGTAAAAATGGCAGAAATAAAATTATTAAATTGGGCTAGGCAAGAAAATAATTAAGAACAAGCAAATTGTAAACTAATTTTAGCAATCTTTCATTAAAAAATGACTGGAATTAGATGTATGTAAATTAATTAAACCAGACTAAGCACAGCAATTTAGAATAAAAACTGGGAAATGCAATTGCAAAATTTCATTAAAAAGATTCAACACAACAAGTGGCAATGCAAGAAATATGGATGTAGCACATAAACTGGACACAGGAATGTATATAACTCCTATGGTAAAAGTTTAAAATAAAATGCTTAAAGGATAAATTTCAAGTTAGGTCTGGAGAAATTAAAAAAAAATTATATTGCACAAATCCTTAACTGCTACTAAAACAAGGATTTCTTAATTCACTGGAATTTGAATTTACCAATAACACTCTAGGAGAACAATTAAAATTCAATGAAATTACTGTAAGAAGCAGGAATGTTGAAATCACACAGGAAAACTGTTGGGAGTGCAGTACTGAACCAGCTCCAATATTTAACAAGTCACTGAATGGTTAATTCACAGGATATTATGGGAATTATTACATAAGTCACTTTTTAACACTTGGCACGTTGTTCTCAACTAGCAATTACTTATCTCAGGGTTGTAATTTATGAGGATCACCAGTAGCCAAAGTAGGAGAAGCGTCGTGAAGATCTGAAGAGGCCCATGTGAGGCGTGTTTACAAACTGGATGCGACGGCAGCGCTCCTGGCGGCGGTGGCGCGAGACTCAGGGACCCCACACTGTTCAGGCTAGAAGCACGAAGATAAATTCTGACGACGACAATATTGCGACGATGGAATAACCAGTTGATACTTGCGACGATGGCTGACGACGATTGCAGTAGCTTGCACCCTCACGAAGCTTGATACTGTCAGCTTGGGTGGCGGTGGTGGTGGTGGTGGGTGTAATAGGTGGTTCCCACGTGGTGGCGCGAGGTTCAAAAATGGCTGGCGCGGGAAGCTTCCTTCCTCCTCACTGATGAGATGAGTGAACGTTCTCACAGGAAAATATTGACCCTTACTTCTAAAACGTTAGCCTGGAGTAGTGGTTGATGGCAGGACCCCGGTCTGGCACAATATTTGATGCGTGGGTGGCAGGACGGCGGCTTATGGCGGTGGCGGTGGCGGCGGTTTTGGCTGGAACACGAGGCGATGCTGGGTACTGGAACTTTTGCTTCCAGAAAAAAATTTCTGGATCCCACTGCTGCTACCAGTATTCGTTTGCCTTGTTCGGGTAGAATGTAGACTCAGTAGTCGCTTCTGTATATATTTATTGACTGAGATAGCAAGGTAAATATCTGCCTAGCCGAGGTCCTTCTACTCTGAGTCTGTGAGGATAACTGAGGCTGCTGGGAGCATGCCTGATGCTCCTCTGTCTGGCATGACGTCAGAGGCCTACTCGCCTGTGATTGGTTACATTTCAACTGACAGAATTTGAGTATAACAAACCACAGTAGTGACAACCACAGTCAGTAGTGACCCCGTGACAACCACAGTCAGTAGTGACCCCCGTGACAACCACAGTAGTGACAACCACAGTCAGTAGTGACCCCGTGACAACCACAGTCAGTAGTGACCCCGTGACAACCACAGTCAGTAGTGACCCCGTGACAACCACAGTCAGTAGTGACCCCGTGACAACCACAGTCAGTAGTGACCCCCGTGACAACCACAGTAGTGACAACCACAGTCAGTAGTGACAACCACAGTCAGTAGTGACCCCGTGACAACCACAGTCAGTAGTGACCCCCGTGACAACCACAGTAGTGACAACCACAGTCAGTAGTGACAACCACAGTCAGTAGTGACAACCACAGTAGTGACAACCACAGTCAGTAGTGACAACCACAGTCAGTAGTGACCCCCGTGACAACCACAGTCAGTAGTGACCCCGTGACAACCACAGTCAGTAGTGACAACCACAGTCAGTAGTGACCCCCGTGACAACCACAGTCAGTAGTGACAACCACAGTCAGTAGTGACAACCACAGTCAGTAGTGACCCCGTGACAACCACAGTGAGTAGTGACAACCACAGTGAGTAGTGACAACCACAGTGAGTAGTGACAACCACAGTCAGTAGTGACAACCACAGTCAGTAGTGACCCCCGTGACAACCACAGTCAGTAGTGACCCCCGTGACAACCACAGTCAGTAGTGACAACCACAGTCAGTAGTGACAACCAGTCAGTAGTGACAACCACAGTCAGTAGTGACCCCGTGACAACCACAGTCAGTAGTGACAACCACAGTCAGTAGTGACAACCACAGTCAGTAGTGACAACCACAGTCAGTAGTGACCCCGTGACAACCACAGTCAGTAGTGACCCCGTGACAACCACAGTCAGTAGTGACAACCACAGTCAGTAGTGACCCCGTGACAACCACAGTCAGTAGTGACAACCACAGTCAGTAGTGACCCCGTGACAAACTACCAATAACTACCATTAAGTGGAGTGTTGACATTTCAGCTTTGTAAGTAACAATTGTGATTGTTATGATGACTGCTGGACGAAACATTATGGCAGCATGGGCGGCGCCGCGTGTGGGCGGAGTGGGCGGCAGGTGGTGGTGGGCGGGGGAGAGGAAATGGGCGTCAACCACGGAAATTAGGACAGTCCGGAAGGGGAGGGGAGAGGAACTCAACCATGGGCGGGGGGGGGGGGGGGGAAACACACACACTGGGAGTGGTACCCAGCGGTGTCCGGGTCTCCTTCCCCTTCCCCGTCTACACCCCACCCATCCCCGTCCCTCACCTCCCCCCCCCCTTATAGCTCCTCTTCCCTGTCATAAAATATAATATATTAGGCAGCAAGAAAACTACTGTGTCTTAAGGAAATTATTTTTTCTGATGAAAAACTCTTGGGACATTTCAACGAATATTTCACACTGGACCCAATTTGAATCCTTGAGAATTGTGTGAGGGATGACAATTACTAATATTTCTTAATTAAATCATTTACCTTAGGCCTACTCCGACCAGCCTATGTCCGTCATGTAACCCAGACCATTTGCCCAACAACCGTAGGTAAGGCTAGGTAAGGCTAGGTGAGGCAAGGTGAGGCAAGGCCCCAGTGTGTGGCCTCCGACTTGAGAGAGAGTATTATAGTGTAATGTGTGTATAGGGACAGAGAACAGGACGGGGTGTTTATAAGGACCCTCCACCTCTCACAGCACAATATATGACACACGGACAGTCCTTGCCACACTCCCACATGTGTTGCTATAGTGTTAAAGTGTGAGGCAATACTAACACTAGAGGTGAGACTGGCACAGTAGGAGGAGCAGGTCGTGAACATTACCAGGCGTCACTAGTAACAACTACTGGCCGCCAGGTCCTGGTCTCCTCGCCCCCACAACCTCTCCCTCACACTCTCAACAAGCTGCTGTCTGCAATTATCTCCTTTGTCGCAAGATTGATTCCTCCGTCTACTTCAGCAGTAACAGCTATCCAAGTGTTATAATAATAAGGTATTAGACTAGTGAGTACAATACTGGGACCTGAGGTGGTGGTGATGTTGTGGTAGGTGGTGGTGATGATGCTGTGGTAGGTGGTGGGGATGTGGTAGGTGGTGGTGGTGGTGGTGGTGGTGGTGATGTTGTGGTAGGTGGTGGTGGTGGTGATGTTGTGGTAGGTGATGGTGATGGTGATGTGGTAGGTGGTGGTGATGATGTTGTGGTAGGTGGTGGTGGTGATGTTGTGGTAGGTGGTGGTGATGGTGATGTTGTGGTAGGTGGTGGTGATGATGCTGTGGTAGGTGGTGGGGATGTGGTAGGTGGTGGTGGTGGTGGTGGTGGTGGTGATGTTGTGGTAGGTGGTGGTGGTGGTGATGTTGTGGTAGGTGATGGTGATGGTGATGTGGTAGGTGGTGGTGATGATGTTGTGGTAGGTGGTGGTGGTGATGTTGTGGTAGGTGGTGGTGATGGTGATGTGGTAGGTGGTGGTGATGTTGTGGTAGGTGGTGGTGATGATGTTGTGGTAGGTGGTGGTGGTGATGTTGTGGTAGGTGGCGGTGGTGGTGATGTTGTGGTAGGTGGTGGTGGTGGTGATGTTGTGGTAGGTCGTGGTGGTGGTGGTGATGTTGTGGTAGGTGGTGGTGGTGATGATGTTGTGGTAGGTGGTGGTGGTGATGATGTTGTGGTAGGTGGTGGTGGTGGTGATGTGGTAGGTGGTGGTGGTGGTGGTGATGTTGTGGTAGGTGGTGGTGGTGGTGATGTGGTAGGTGGTGGTGATGATGTTGTGGTAGGTGGTGGTGGTGGTGATGTTGTGGTAGGTGGTGGTGGTGATGTGGTAGGTGGTGGTGGTGATGTTGTGGTAGGTGGTGGTGGTGATGTGGTAGGTGGTGGTGGTGGTGATGTTGTGGTAGGTGGTGGTGGTGGTGATGTGGTAGGTGGTGGTGGTGGTGATGTTGTGGTAGGTGGTGGTGGTGGTGATGTTGTGGTAGGTGGTGGTGGTGGTGATGTTGTGGTAGGTGGTGGTGGTGGTGGTGATGTGGTAGGTGGTGGTGGTGGTGATGTTGTGGTAGGTGGTGGTGGTGGTGATGTTGTGGTAGGTGGTGGTGGTGATGTTGTGGTAGGTGGTGGTGGTGGTGATGTTGTGGTAGGTGGTGGTGGTGATGATGTGGTAGGTGGTGGTGGTGATGTTGTGGTAGGTGGTGGTGGTGGTGGTGATGTTGTGGTAGGTGGTGGTGGTGGTGATGTTGTGGTAGGTGGTGGTGATGTGGTAGGTGGTGGTGGTGGTGATGTTGTGGTAGGTGGTGGTGGTGGTGATGTTGTGGTAGGTGGTGGTGGTGGTGATGTTGTGGTAGGTGGTGGTGATGTGGTAGGTGGTGGTGGTGGTGATGTTGTGGTAGGTGGTGGTGGTGGTGATGTTGTGGTAGGTGGTGGTGGTGATGATGTTGTGGTAGGTGGTGGTGGTGGTGATGTTGTGGTAGGTGGTGGTGATGTGGTAGGTGGTGGTGGTGGTGATGTTGTGGTAGGTGGTGGTGGTGGTGGTGATGTGGTAGGTGGTGGTGGTGATGATGTTGTGGTAGGTGGTGGTGGTGATGTTGTGGTAGGTGGTGGTGATGTGGTAGGTGGTGGTGGTGGTGATGTTGTGGTAGGTGGTGGTGGTGGTGATGTTGTGGTAGGTGGTGGTGGTGATGATGTTGTGGTAGGTGGTGGTGGTGATGATGTTGTGGTAGGTGGTGGTGGTGGTGATGTTGTGGTAGGTGGTGGTGGTGGTGATGTGGTAGGTGGTGGTGGTGGTGGTGATGATGTTGTGGTAGGTGGTGGTGGTGGTGATGTGGTAGGTGGTGGTGGTGGTGATGTTGTGGTAGGTGGTGGTGGTGGTGATGTTGTGGTAGGTGGTGGTGGTGGTGATGTTGTGGTAGGTGGTGGTGGTGATGTTGTGGTAGGTGTTGGTGATGATGTTGTGGTAGGTGGTGGTGATGTTGTGGTAGGTGGTGGTGGTGGTGATGTTGTGGTAGGTGGTGGTGATGTTGTGGTAGGTGGTGGTGGTGATGATGTTGTGGTAGGTGGTGGTGGTGGTGATGATGTTATGGTAGGTGGTGGTGGTGATGTTGTGGTAGGTGGTGGTGGTGATGATGTTGTGGTAGGTGGTGGTGGTGATGTTGTGGTAGGTGGTGGTGGTGGTGATGTTGTGGTAGGTGGTGGTGATGTTGTGGTAGGTGGTGGTGGTGGTGATGTTGTGGTAGGTGGTGGTGGTGGTGATGATGTTATGGTAGGTGGTGGTGGTGGTGATGATGTTATGGTAGGTGGTGGTGGTGATGTTGTGGTAGGTGGTGGTGGTGATGATGTTGTGGTAGGTGGTGGTGGTGATGTTGTGGTAGGTGGTGGTGGTGGTGATGATGTTATGGTAGGTGGTGGTGGTGATGTTGTGGTAGGTGGTGGTGGTGATGATGTTGTGGTAGGTGGTGGTGGTGATGTTGTGGTAGGTGGTGGTGGTGGTGATGTTGTGGTAGGTGGTGGTGGTGGTGGTGATGTTGTGGTGGTGGTGGTGGTGGTGATGTTGTGGTAGGTGGTGGTGATGGTGATGTTGTGGTAGGTGGTGGTGGTGATGTTGTGGTAGGTGGTGGTGGTGATGATGTTGTGGTGGTGGTGGTGGTGGTGATGTTGTGGTAGGTGGTGGTGGTGATGTTGTGGTAGGTGGTGGTGGTGATGTTGTGGTAGGTGGTGGTGGTGATGTTGTGGTAGGTGGTGGTGATGTTGTGGTAGGTGGTGGTGGTGGTGATGTTGTGGTAGGTGGTGGTGATGTGGTAGGTGGTGGTGGTGGTGATGTTGTGGTAGGTGGTGGTGGTGATGATGTTGTGGTAGGTGGTGGTGATGGTGATGTTGTGGTAGGTGGTGGTGATGGTGATGTTGTGGTAGGTGGTGGTGATGTGGTAGGTGGTGGTGGTGATGTTGTGGTAGGTGGTGGTGGTGATGTTGTGGTAGGTGGTGGTGGTGATGATGTTGTGGTGGTGGTGGTGGTGGTGATGTGGTAGGTGGTGGTGGTGGTGATGTTGTGGTAGGTGGTGGTGATGTGGTAGGTGGTGGTGGTGGTGATGTTGTGGTAGGTGGTGGTGGTGGTGATGTTGTGGTAGGTGGTGGTGGTGGTGATGTTGTGGTAGGTGGTGGTGGTGGTGATGTTGTGGTAGGTGGTGGTGGTGGTGATGTTGTGGTAGGTGGTGGTGGTGATGTTGTGGTAGGTGGTGGTGGTGATGTTGTGGTAGGTGGTGGTGGTGGTGATGTTGTGGTGGTGGTGATGTTGTGGTAGGTGGTGGTGATGTGGTAGGTGGTGGTGGTGATGTTGTGGTAGGTGGTGGTGGTGATGTTGTGGTAGGTGGTGGTGGTGATGTTGTGGTAGGTGGTGGTGGTGGTGATGTTGTGGTAGGTGGTGGTGGTGGTGATGTTGTGGTGGTGGTGGTGGTGATGTGGTAGGTGGTGGTGATGTTGTGGTAGGTGGTGGTGGTGGTGATGTTGTGGTAGGTGGTGGTGGTGATGTTGTGGTAGGTGGTGGTGGTGGTGATGTTGTGGTAGGTGGTGGTGGTGATGTTGTGGTAGGTGGTGGTGGTGGTGATGTTGTGGTAGGTGGTGGTGGTGATGTTGTGGTAGGTGGTGGTGGTGATGTTGTGGTAGGTGGTGGTGGTGATGTTGTGGTAGGTGGTGGTGGTGGTGATGTGGTAGGTGGTGGTGGTGGTGATGTTGTGGTAGGTGGTGGTGGTGATGATGTGGTAGGTGGTGGTGGTGGTGATGTGGTAGGTGGTGGTGGTGGTGATGTTGTGGTAGGTGGTGGTGGTGATGTTGTGGTAGGTGGTGGTGGTGGTGATGTGGTAGGTGTTGGTGGTGGTGATGTTGTGGTAGGTGGTGGTGGTGATGTTGTGGTAGGTGGTGGTGGTGATGATGTGGTAGGTGGTGGTGGTGATGTTGTGGTAGGTGGTGGTGGTGATGTTGTGGTAGGTGGTGGTGGTGGTGATGTGGTAGGTGGTGGTGGTGGTGATGTTGTGGTAGGTGGTGGTGGTGATGTTGTGGTAGGTGGTGGTGGTGGTGATGTGGTAGGTGGTGGTGGTGGTGATGTTGTGGTAGGTGGTGGTGGTGGTGATGTTGTGGTAGGTGGTGGTGGTGATGTTGTGGTAGGTGGTGGTGGTGGTGATGTGGTAGGTGGTGGTGGTGGTGATGTTGTGGTAGGTGGTGGTGGTGGTGATGTTGTGGTAGGTGGTGGTGGTGGTGATGTGGTAGGTGGTGGTGGTGGTGATGTTGTGGTAGGTGGTGGTGGTGATGTTGTGGTAGGTGGTGGTGGTGATGTTGTGGTAGGTGGTGGTGGTGGTGATGTGGTAGGTGGTGGTGGTGGTGATGTTGTGGTAGGTGGTGGTGGTGATGTTGTGGTAGGTGGTGGTGGTGGCTGTTGACACACCTGTCACCTTCCTCACCATCATTCACATCCACAATATTCACCCAACATTCTCCCTCACACACCGTCAACACATTCACTTCAACACTACATTACTCAATGTCAAACTGTATCACATTTGAGGCCTCCAGGTCTACTGTACCATCATCAACTGTGTCTCTAGTTGTAGAGACGACAATGGTCGTGGTGTAGTGGTAAGACACTCGCCTGGCGTTCCTCCAGCGCTCTGTCATGGGTTCGTATCCTGGCCGGGGAGGATTTACTGGGCGCAAATCCTTAACTGTAGCCTCTGTTTAACTCAACAGTAAAATGTGTACTTGGTTGTTAAACGATTGTTTGCGGCGGGGGTCGTATTAGGGGACCATAGGAGTAAGGACCCGCCCGTAACACTACACGTACTAGTGGCTCTACAACAATGTAACAACTATTGGATATATAAATAAACAAAGTCACTGAATCTGGTGTATTGTAAGACATGTTAACCATTTACCGTAAGTGAGCTGAGCCATATTAATACTGTCATTGTGTGTAGGTTAGTGTGTGATGGCTCCCTCGCCGTGGTGTGTGGCGGCGAGCTACACACCCTCACATTAACACATGCCTACATTATAACTTGTATAATACCTCACGTATATATTCCATAACCTCATAATACACTACAAGTGTTGACAAAAGTGTTAATGGTAGAGATCCGGGTGCACTTGGCACCTATATACTGGAGCCCGTCCTCCACTGTACCTAGTACTTATAGTACCATGTGTACCATCCTACATATACTGGAGCTCGTCCTCCACTGTACCTAGTACTTATAGTACCATGTGTACCATCCTACATATACTGGAGCTCGTCCTCCACTGTACCTAGTACTTATACTACCATGTGTACCATCCTACATATACTGGAGTCCGTCCTCCACTGTACCTAGTACTTATAGTACCATGTGTACCATCCTACATATACTGGAGCCCGTCCTCCACTGTACCTAGTACTTATACTACCATGTGTACCATCCTACATATACTGGAGCCCGTCCTCCACTGTACCTAGTACTTATACTACCATGTGTACCATCCTACATATACTGGAGCCCGTCCTCCACTGTACCTAGTACTTATAGTACCATGTGTACCATCCTACATATACTGGAGCCCGTCCTCCACTGTACCTAGTACTTATAGTACCATGTGTACCATCCTACATATACTGGAGCCCGTCCTCCACTGTACCTAGTACTTATAGTACCATGTGTACCATCCTACATATACTGGAGCCCGTCCTCCACTGTACCTAGTACTTATACTACCATGTGTACCATCCTACATATACTGGAGCCCGTCCTCCACTGTACCTAGTACTTATAGTACCATGTGTACCATCCTACATATACTGGAGCCCGTCCTCCACTGTACCTAGTACTTATAGTACCATGTGTACCATCCTACATATACTGGAGCCCGTCCTCCACTGTACCTAGTACTTATAGTACCATGTGTACCAGCCTACATATACTGGAGCCCGTCCTCCACTGTACCTAGTACTTATAGTACCATGTGTACCATCCTACATATACTGGAGCCCGTCCTCCACTGTACCTAGTACTTATAGTACCATGTGTACCAGCCTACATATACTCACATAATGCACAATTACAAACTACAATTTGGAACAACTGAATTTGGATAAACTGGAAAAGGTTCTGTATTTATGTTGCTAATAAAACCTAACTTAACTTAATCATCGTAGGCCTAACACACACTAACCTGAGGAGTAATATAGTAAATATATATGTGCTATACTAGGCTTAGGATTATTTAAATTACTTTTTAAATATTTTGTTCCTGACTCGATAGAGTGAATAGTACCAAATTCAATGATGTAAGTGTTGGTCACGTCAAGATGTGTACGCTGCTACACACACTTACAACAGTTACTGACTCAGCAGGAGTCAGTAAAGTCACTGAATCTGGTGTTTGTATTTAAGTCTTATTTATATTTTCATAAATTGTGTTTAGGAATTAGTAATAATAGATTTTTACATTATTTGTAAATATACATCTGGAAATTCTAGATAAGTTACACGTTTTTCATGTGTTTCTTGGATGCAAAACTGACAATTCAGCTTGCAACACCCCCACTGGATGGGGGGGCCCCATCCTTGCAAGATGTGTTCCACTGCAACAGGTGCCTCCCACCCCCCACCGCCCTTACAACACGTGCCTCCCCATGCTTGCAACGCACCTTGCACACCTCCTCTACCACCTGCTGGGTATTGTATTAACAAAAGCAGTGTAGGGGTGGAGACGGTGAAGTGTTTGAGGAGGCGCTAGGTGGTGCTCCTCCAGCCTGGCCCAGCCTCCACCTCCACCACATTACCCACCACGTTACCCCACGAGGACCACCCTCCTTCACTCTCTCACTACAACACACACACACACTCACTCAACAGGTGTACAGGTTCCTGAGCTAATAGGCTTAGGAACCTGTACACCTGTTGATTGACGGTTGAGAGGCGGGACCAAAGAGCCAGAGCTCAACCCCCGCAAGCACAACTAGGTGAACACGTACACAGACACGTACACACAGACGCGCGCGAGACACTTACCGGGAAGAAGTGTTGGGTGGCGTCCTTGTCCTTTCCTTTAGCCATGTTTGGTGGAGGTTGGTGCAGCTCCGGCCGCCTCTCACCCGGAGAACACTACCAGCTGCTGGTACTGCTGCTGGTGGTGGTGGTCAACACCAACGCTACCATCCACCAGTGTACACCACTACACCAACCATACTCACACCCGCTACACCAGTCTCTACACCGCCGGGTTAACACCTCACACCCTCAACACTATACACTCCTCCCGCCTTCTTGGATCAAATCTAATTCCTGTCCAAATTTGTCGCCAAGCTTTATGTTTAGGAGAGATGTGACAATATTTGTTACTTGATGTATGTGGCGGTGAGGGCGAGGCTTTCTTCACACACACGTAAGAGTGACTGGCGGCCACTCAGTCACCCCACACTTACCTTACCTCCAGGGTAAGGTAAGTCTGCCGTGACATGGATCAACACTTCTCAACTTTATAGGAAAACATCGCAAACTTTTTATCCTGAAGCGTCACAAGGCACCGACAGTGAGTAGGGAGGGGGAGGAGGGGAGGGAGGAGAGGGGGAGGGGATGGGGGAGGGGGAGGGGATGGAGGGGGAGGGGGTGGAGAGCAGTAACATAAGTTAGCTACACCCTAGTCCTCTCACAAGCACTCGTGATAGACTAATCCTCTTGCGTAACTCACTAATACCAGTCCATATCTGGCCTGTCTACATTGATACTGTCACACATACTGCAGAGGTGGGGGTGGGGGGAGTGACGGAAGGTGGGGGGTGGGGAGAGTGACGGAAGGTGGGGGGTGGGGGGAGTGACGGAAGGTGGGGGTGGGGGAGTGACGGAAGGTGGGGGTGGGGGGAGTGACGGAAGGTGGGGGTGGGGGGAGTGACGGAAGGTGGGGGTGGGGGGAGTGACGGAAGGTGGGGGTGGGGGAGTGACGGAAGGTGGGGGTGGGGGGAGTGACGGAAGGTGGGGGTGGGGGGAGTGACGGAAGGTGGGGGGTGGGGGGAGTGACGGAAGGTGGGGGTGGGGGAGTGACGGAAGGTGGGGGTGGGGGAGTGACGGAAGGTGGGGGTGGGGGGAGTGACGGAAGGTGGGGGTGGGGGGAGTGACGGAAAGTGGGGTGGGGGAGTGACGGAAGGTGGAGGTGGGGGGAGTGACGGAAGGTGGGGGGTGGGGGAGTGACGGAAGGTGGGGGTGGGGGGAGTGACGGAAGGTGGGGGGTGGGGGAAGTGACAGAAAGTGGGGGTGGGGGAAGTGACGGAAGGTCGGGGTGGGGGGAGTGACGGAAGGTGGGGGTGGGGGAAGTGACGGAAGGTGGGGGTGGGGGAGTGACAGAAGGTGGGGGTGGGGGGAGTGACGGAAGGTGGGGGTGGGGGGGAGTGACGGAAGGTGGGGGTGGGGGAGTGACGGAAGGTGGGGGGTGGGGAGAGTGACGGAAGGTGGGGGGTGGGGGGAGTGACGGAAGGTGGGGGTGGGGGAGTGACGGAAGGTGGGGGGTGGGGGGAGTGACGGAAGGTGGGGGGTGAGGGGAGTGACGGAAGGTGGGGGTGGGGGGAGTGACGGAAGGTGGGGGGTGGGGGGAGTGACGGAAGGTGGGGGTGGGGGGAGTGACGGAAGGTGGGGGTGGGGGGAGTGACGGAAGGTGGGGGGAAGTGACAGAAGGTGGGGGTGGGGGAAGTGACGGAAGGTGGGGGTGGGGGTGGGGGAAGAGACAGAAGGCGAGGGTGGGGGTGGGGGAAGAGACAGAAGGCGAGGGTGGGGGTGGGGGAAGAGACAGAAGGCGAGGGTGGGGGTGGGGGAAGAGACAGAAGGCGAGGGTGGGGGAAGAGACAGAAGGCGAGGGTGGGGGAAGAGACAGAAGGCGAGGGTGGGGGTGGTGGAAGAGACAGAAGGCGAGGGTGGGGGTGGGGGAAGAGACAGAAGGCGAGGGTGGGGGTGGGGGAAGAGACAGAAGGCGAGGGTGAGGGTGGGGGAAGAGACAGAAGGCGAGGGTGGGGGTGGGGGAAGAGACAGAAGGCGAGGGTGGGGGTGGGGGAAGAGACAGAAGGCGAGGGTGGGGGTGGGGGAAGAGACAGAAGGCGAGGGTGGGGGTGAGGGAAGAGACAGAAGGCGAGGGTGGGGGTGAGGGAAAGAGACAGAAGGCGAGGGTGGGGGTGGGGGAAGAGACAGAAGGCGAGGGTGGGGGTGGGGGAAGAGACAGAAGGCGAGGGTGGGGGTGGGGGAAGAGACAGAAGGCGAGGGTGGGGGTGGGGGAAGAGACAGAAGGCGAGGGTGGGGGTGAGGGAAGAGACAGAAGGTGGGGGTGGGGGAAGAGACAGAAGGAGAGGGTGGGGGAAGAGACAGAAGGCGAGGGTGGGGTGGGGGAAGAGACAGAAGGCGAGGGTGGGGGTGGGGGAAGAGACAGAAGGCGAGGGTGGGGGTGGGGGAAGAGACAGAAGGCGAGGGTGGGGGAAGAGACAGAAGGCGAGGGTGGGGGTGGGGGAAGAGACAGAAGGCGAGGGTGGGGGTGGGGGAAGAGACAGAAGGCGAGTGTGGGGGTGGGGGAAGAGACAGAAGGCGAGGGTGGGGGTGAGGGAAGAGACAGAAGGTGGGGGTGGGGGAAGAGACAGAAGGAGAGGGTGGGGGAAGAGACAGAAGGAGAGGGTGGGGGAAGAGACAGAAGGCGAGGGTGGGGGTGGGGGAAGAGACAGAAGGCGAGGGTGGGGGTGGGGGAAGAGACAGAAGGCGAGGGTGGGGGTGGGGGAAGAGACAGAAGGCGAGGGTGGGGGTGGGGGGAAGAGACAGAAGGCGAGGGTGGGGGTGGGATTAAGAGAGACAAGTCGTGTGCAAGGTTACACAAGTCACTCCACCAGCACCAGCACCGCCCCGTGACCGCCGCCACACACTCACAGCTGTGTAACACGTCGGAAGGTCACAGACGGGAGGTGTCAAAGCAGTGTTGACCGGCGCCAGGACCCGCAGGGGCTCGGCTAGCCACTATAGTAGTACCCACTCGGGTGACGGTGGTGGACGCGGAGACACACCAGGAGAGGGAGAGAGACAGAGTGGCCGCTCCACTACCACTCTTAACACCACCCTCATCACCAACCTGGCAGGTCCACTCCTGATACCACATCTTATCTTTTTATCTAAACCCTTGCTAATGTCCTCATTCTCTCTAGCGCTCTCGCTCGCTCTCTACCGCACTCTCTCTCTCTCCCCCTCTCCAGTGTGTTCGCTCTCTTGTGTTCTCCCTATCTTAATTTATTTATATATACACAAGAAGGTACATTGGGATTGTGAGGATACATAGCATAGTAATAACATTCTTGTAAAGCCACTTAGTCCTCTTAGCCCACTTAGCCTATCTTAGTCCTCTTCCCTCCCCCCCCCTCTCCGTGTGTCCCACAATGACTTACCAACCGGCTCCCAGAGATGTCTACAGCCTTAAGGTGAAGCATCATAACAAAACCCGTAACTGACATATAAGAATGATCTGCGACAACTTACCTTTATTACTATATTGACACACATTTTTGGCGGGAGAGTCCCAGAGCTGACTATCTCCGTAGCAAAATATTGCTAACAACAAGCCCAAACCGCTAACAACAAGCACAAACTGCTAACAACAAGCCCAAACTGCTAACAACAAGCACAAACTGCTAACAACAAGCACAAACTGCTAACAACAAGCACAAACTGCTAACAACAAGCCCAAACTGCTAACAACAAGCCCAAACTGCTAACAACAAGCACAAACTGCTAACAACAAGCACAAACTGCTAACAAGAAGCACAAACTGCTAACAACAAGCACAAACTGCTAACAAGAAGCACAAACTGCTAACAAGAAGCACAAACTGCTAACAAGAAGCACAAACTGCTAACAAGAAGCACAAACTGCTAACAACAAGCACAAACTGCTAACAACAAGCACAAACTGCTAACAACAAGCACAAACTGCTAACAAGAAGCACAAACTGCTAACAACAAGCCCAAACTGCTAACAACAAGCACAAACTGCTAACAACAAGCACAAACTGCTAACAAGAAGCACAAACTGCTAACAAGAAGCACAAACTGCTAACAACAAGCACAAACTGCTAACAACAAGCACAAACTGCTAACAAGAAGCACAAACTGCTAACAACAAGCCCAAACTGCTAACAACAAGCACAAACTGCTAACAAGAAGCACAAACTGCTAACAACAAGCACAAACTACTAACAACAAGCACAAACTGCTAACAACAAGCACAAACTGCTAACAACAAGCACAAACTGCTAACAACAAGCACAAACTGCTAACAACAAGCACAAACTGCTAACAACAAGCACAAACTGCTAACAACAAGCACAAACTGCTAACAAGAAGCACAAACTGCTAACAACAAGCCCAAACTGCTAACAAGAAGCACAAAACTGCTAACAACAAGCCCAAACCGCAAACAAAAAACAGGAAACAACGGGTAGTTAGGACAAGAAAACTGAGGAGGTGGTGAGTACTTACCCTCGTTACTATGACCATGGTGTCGGCTGGTGCGCCTCACTGCTCCACCTGGAGGGTAAACACGCCTCTTAGTCACCCACATTCACCTTCACCTCACACTCTAACAATTACAACCATATATATAACATGCTATTATATATTTGTAATCTTCCTACATCTTGGGTTTTGTCTACTATACAAGTATTTGTATTCAACATTTCTCTTGTGAGGGTGATGGCGTGGGCTTGGTTCATGTGATTCCTGGGGCGCCTTGTTGAAGATGAGGTTTTTTTTATTATTATTATTTTCTACCACAGACGTGGCCGGACATTTACAATGCTAACCAGCATATATACATTTTCTTCTGTCCTCCATGGACAGGGTGAGAGATGTGTTAAACATATAGTTCAGGGGTTTATTGAACACTCATCCACAGAAGGTGATTCGGTGCTTTTAAAATGCTAAGCTAACCTACATACGTAAATACATAGATACACAGATTTACGTATGCCCTACATAAAGTGTTCGATGTGTCTTTTACATAGTGTCATTAATGTGCAGGTGAGAGGTGAGAGGCCTCGTCAGCTTGGTGGACGCCATACACATGTACTTAAGAGTGAAGGCTGTATCTTTACCCCAAGATGTATGAGCACTAGTCTCAGGGATACAAGCCCTAAACAAGAAAATAATCAATACGGAATATGCAGTAATATTTATGGACATAAATATTTTATAAAAAGGGAAGGGAGTACCACCTCTGGCTGGAAGAAGGAGGACCCTTAGCCTCGGAGGAAACCACACACAGCGCGGTAGAGGGAATGTTTACCTCCCCTCCAATACTGCTTCTGTCTGTTTTTCTCCTACCACCTTATATTATAAGGTGGTAGGATTACACTTTTTATAATATAATGTTGGAGTAATATAATATTATATTATATTAATATATATATTAATATATTATAATGTCACAAGACTCTGCCTAGAAAAGGAGGTTGAGCCTATTCCATCATCAGCTGTTCAACCATGTAACATATGCATCTTCAAGAATAGAGAATTAACAAGCATGAACGACAACAACTATACGTCTAGACAAGACTCCCCCCCCCCCTCAACACCTCCAGAATGGCGCCACTGGATGGTGAACCACCACCTTGATAGTTCACAACCTGCCGGCTTCCAATTATCAAGACAACAGCGCCACCTGGACGGTCACTTGCCTGTATGTATAAAAGCCAGGCAGCCACCACCAGTCACAATATTCTCAGTGCTCAACCCTGCTGGACCTACTCTCGCACTACCCTGTGTGGTGGTAGATTTACGCAGCCTAGTACTCACAATTTTCGGCACCATTTATTTCTTGTTCTCTAACGTAACGTTAACTTGTCTGTTTTTTTATGTTGCATACTGTAATATAGCCAAGTCTTGGAGGAACTATTTTTATTTTTGTAATTTTGTCAGTTATTTTTTCCCTAAGGATTTAAATTTTTCATTTTTTGTGTACTTTATCCTGCAGTTACCACAGTGAAGAAGTTAACCTAGCAGTTTTATTTTAATTTGTTTTTACTTTTTTTCATGTACATTCCATTTGCCCTAAGCCACTGCTTAGTCATTTTACGTCATTTTTCCGTCACAATATATATAAGGAAATGACGAATCATGCAAGTGATATACAAATCATAGTAATAAGTAAAGCAAGTAATTATCAAAGAAGGCACCAAGCCGGGAAGGATATGTAAAAGTAGTACATAATAAGAAAATGTCGAAGTGTTTTCATGTTGATCACCTCATGAGAGACTTAATGTGAAATATTAAAGTAGATCTGTCTACCGCAGACAGGAAGAATGAGGAGGTGCACACACCTCCAGAGTGACAGTTTACATGTGGAACACCAGGATGGTGAACTTGCTGGTTGTAAACTATGTGAACAAGAGCTGGGATACTCTCAAACACTATATCTGTGATTATCCTGTTACCAATGATTTCAGACTAAATGGTACGAGATACTTTAGTAGGTTCTGTAACTATTACACACAGGAATATTGAAGATATTCTTCTGTTCTACCCAGACTTTGCTAGTGCAGGCTAATAAACAACACATAGAAAGAGACAGAAAGCAAAAAACCTCGAGTTCACAGATGAAGTTGACATTTTTTTAATGAAGTTCGACTCTTCTGGTGACAATGAAGAGCAACATGCTTAACCTAGCCCACAAGGCAGCCAGGAAACTTACAGCCCTACGACACGGGGGGGGGGGGGGGGAGAAGCCACTAGTCACAGAGGAGGTTCAGAAGCCTCGGGTCACACCTTGTCAGGAGGACCTACAAAATCTGATATAAAGCACAAGTTCACTGTCTGTTCACAAGTTCACTGGATCGCCTGCCCCCCCCCCCATTACAAATCAAACTTTTTGGACAAAGTGGAAAGCGAAGCAAGAAGACTCGTCTTGACTCTTGACCAAGTCTGGTGGGAACGGTCTGAACATCGGAGCCTGCAACACCGTCGGGAAGTTGTTGGTCTTGCTGTTATGTATAAGACCATCAGTCTCAAAGTTCCGTACCTGGCCCAACTTTGTGGACAACCAGTAGTTGGCACCCTAACGCTAGGCTCACAACCTTCAAGTCTTGTGCTAGAAGTGTCTTTCTCAATAACATCACTCCATCAGCGATCATTCACTCCGAGGCTGACTCGCATCTGCAACTTGTTAGGCTCAACAAGTTGATATAAGGGAGATCAGGTCAAGTGATGACATGAAGGCTCTGCCACACAGTTGGCTCCTGACAGACGGGGAGAGAGAGACAGAGAGCAGATAGCAACACCAACAGTGTGAGAGAAATATTGAGAAATATAATGTGCATTAATACTAAGCGTTTACATGAGAGGTGGAGGTAGATTGTATCGTGGTGCAGAGAGTGACGGACAAGGTAAAGAGTACCAAGTAAGCAGTGAGATTTGTGCCAAGCTGGGAGCCAAGGTATTAACAGAGCCTCTTGAAGTAAGAGGAAGAAGAGGAACACCAAGTTTGAGAGCTTGACGGAGACCAGGACAAATGACACAGAAACGTCTGACGAAATCTAAGTCAGTAACACAAACTTTCATTTATGACTAAAAACCATTGAAGGAGATCCAAAAAGAGTTAGAAACCAGAGGAGCCCATGTCCGGGAGTCAGAGAGCATGACGTCACACTTCTGCAGGAAGTCCGCATGTTCAAGCACAACCTCCCAATTGCCTTGGTTAGGGAAGAAGGTTAACAACTGTGTTGGTGGCTCTCAGAGAGGAGAGGGCGACGCCGACGAGGAAGGTGGTGATTTGTATACAAACTGTCCAGGGGGGGGGGGTGTTAGGTGCCCCTTGGTCTGCTTTAAAGACGTCATGAGACCTGGCACCACCACCAGTCTACCACCACCGTCACAATAAAGGAGAGAAACAGTAAAGCACTATACATAATGTCACAAGGAACTAGACATATAAAGGTCAGTGCTACAGCAGCGAGGGACAAGGCGCTACTGCCAAACCATCAACCATAACCTCTCCTACTGAAATACTTCGATACACTTAGATATAAAAGTGTGCGCCACTTACAAGATCACTAATTGGAACCATTTCCGGCACAACTTCCGGAGAAATCCTCTATATTAAACATGTCTAGATGAAGGGAAGGGAACTATCAGGAGTGCGGTAAGCCATTGCCACTATATAGCACTGGGAAGGGTCAGGATTTGGGATGGGACGGAAGGAATGGTACCCCAACCACTTGGACGGTCGGGGATTGAACGTCGACCAGCCTGTAGTGCGACCGTCGCTCTACCGTCCAACCCAAGTGGAGGGGGGGGGGGATCGATCCCATCGATCCGTGTCAACATTTTCTCATGTCTACATTCCTTTGACACATTCATAATTCATTGTGTCAAGGGGACAGGCAGCCAGAGTGTATTCACACACGTTAGGACTTACTGACCCCGCCCAGGCTGCAGCCCCGCAACAAGCTGACTAACTACACGGTACCCATTTACTACTACTAGGTGAACAGTGGCGTTACGTGACAAGAAATGCGCCCAACTATTTCTGTCCTTCCCGGGATTCGAACCCGGAATTCTGGATTGAGTATAGAACGGATCCGACTGTACTTCCGGGACACCAAAGAGTTGTATGTTGATATGTTGCAGGAGAGGAGGGAGGGGGGAGGGGGGGGAGGGAGACACGCCAGTAACTGTGCCGACAGCTGACACACACGCAGAGTGTACAGTTTACTGCGCGCCGCAGCTCCAGTATAACGGCGCCAAAAGT
Source organism: Procambarus clarkii (assembly GCF_040958095.1). NCBI lineage: Eukaryota > Metazoa > Arthropoda > Malacostraca > Decapoda > Cambaridae > Procambarus > Procambarus clarkii. Next base: position 15,226,185 of record NC_091192.1, read on the forward strand.
GACCATCACCAGTAAAAACAAGTGGCAGATATAACAGGACAATGTTCAGTAAGGTTAGCCAGCAAGCGGCGTGTTGCAAGGGCAAGTGTTGGGACCGGTTATAGTACTCCTTAATATTACTGACACTTAACGGGTCTACCTGTACACACACACACCACCACACTCACACCTTACACACTCACCACCACACTCACACCTCACACACTCACCACCACACTCACACCTCACACACTCACCACCACACTCACACCTCACACACTCACCACCACACTCACACCTCACACACTCACCACCACACTCACACCTCACACACTCACCACCACACTCACACCTTACACACTCACCACCACACTCACACCTTACACACTCACCACCACACTCACACCTTACACACTCACCACCACACTCACACCTCACACACTCACCACCACACTCACACCTCACACACTCACCACCACACTCACACCTTACACACTCACCACCACACTCACACCTTACACACTCACCACCACACTCACACCTTACACACTCACCACCACACTCACACCTCACACACTCACCACCACACTCACACCTCACACACTCACCACCACACTCACACCTTACACACTCACCACCACACTCACACCTTACACACTCACCACCACACTCACACCTTACACACTCACCACCACACTCACACCTTACACACTCACCACCACACTCACACCTCACACACTCACCACCACACTCACACCTTACACACTCACCACCACACTCACACCTTACACACTCACCACCACACTCACACCTTACACACTCACCACCACACTCACACCTTACACACTCACCACCACACTCACACCTCACACACTCACCACCACACTCACACCTTACACATCAACTACGCCTCAACTGAACAAGGCATATTTGACACCTAAATGTCAGTGTCGAGTATAAAGTAGCACTGCAGACACTCCTCCACATTAGGGTGAGGGTTGAGAGGCGGAACCAAGGAGCCGAAGCCCACCCCCGCTAGTACAACTTGTCCAGTACCAAACAATGAGAGGAACTCCTACAACACACACACACATCACAGTAACGTAATGTATCAACGAGAACATCTGTAGGTGCCGTGGTCAGGAGTCGAACCTATGCTCTGGGTATTCCAAGGGATTTGATCATTTCATACAACACAGTAA